>NW_027186457.1:3822694-3824927 GCF_028583685.1 Petaurus breviceps papuanus | reverse complement strand
TGTGTGTGTGTGTGTGTGTGTGTGTGTGTGTGTGTGTGTGTGTGTGTAAGTGTCTGAAAGTGTCTGAGGCCAGATTTGAACTCAGGTCTTCCTGATTCCAGGGCTGGTGCTCTATTCACTTCACTACCTAGCAACCCTGAAATTCTGAATTTTAGCAAAAAAAAATCTACAATTGTTGTGTCCCCAGGAACTATTTGTTCAACTTATCTGGCATAGTCCTCCAAAGAGAAGTGAGTTGGCAAATGACAAAAACATTTATAGAAATAGAAACTCTACTTTCCCCCTTGTAATGTATCAAATTATGTAATACTATATCATAGCTAGGTAGGGGGCAATAGAAAAAGAATTCTTTCCTTCTCTGGCAATCAGCTGATGGCCTGAACCATGGGGATTTATAGTTCTTGTAATTTTATCTTGGCTTAAGTTATTGTAGCTGTTACTATGCAAATAATCACAGGTGATAAAGTTTTAGTGGGAAAGAATGACTCTCACTAGATTTTATGATGTGCAAAATACTTATTTCTTACATGTTTTCATGAGTGTTTTGTTTCATTTGTTTCTTTAAACTAGGTAAATATGATCATTCTGCTTTTATAGAAGGAAAGCTAGAAGCCAATGAGAGGAAAATTCACAGGATTCAAAATCTACTGCACTAGAAAACAGAAACCTGGTTTCTGGCCCAGGTTCTGCATCTAATGAGCTGTGTGACCTTGGGTACATGACTTCATCTGTGTGAATCACATTTTTCTCAGGCTAGACTAGATGCTGTCTCTAAGGTTCCTTTCACTTCTAACATGCAATATTTCTAGGAGCTATTCATTGGTTTTTCAAAGTCTAACACCAGGTCTAAAACTCAGACTGGTTTAGAATAAATACTGGCTTTAACTTTAAGTTTGAAGTAAGAATATGGTCTTCTCTGATTGCTTTGGAGGATCTCACATACTCTACAGAAACTACTGGGGGCACAGTGCATAGAGCACTGGACCTGAATTCAAGAAGCTTTTAGTTGAAATCCAGTTGAAATTGAAAAATTTAGTAACTATGTGACCCTGGACCAGTCATTCAACCTCAGTTTCCTCACCTCTAAAATGAGGACAATACTAGCACCCACCTTTTAAGTTGTTGTAAAGATAAATAGAATGAGATAATAATTGTAAAAGGAATAACAAATTGCACATAATACATTTGCAGTTTCATGTGCAATCATGGTTTTTTTTTAAATATAGTATCATGAATATGTTTGTTTTATTCCATAAATTAAAAGTAAGTTTTAAAAAAAGCACCCAGTGAACTTTAAAGCTCTATATGAATGTTAGCAACTATTTTTATTTCTCCTCTAGTAGTCCTTTTGACAATATGCATTTGGGAAGGGTGAACAAGATGTCACCACCACCATCACCTTCTTTCTTCTCTCCATTTTCTATATGATGGTCATGAGTAAACAGGAGTAGGAGGGCTGTTTGGAAAGCAGAGCAGATGGGTAAAGGAAGTAGCATCACTTGAGAGCAATTACATTAGCATAAGCAGCCCATCCTGGGCTTGTGGTACATTGGTAAGCCCTACAGAAGATGTGATGTCATTCATACCTTGATGTTATCTACTTAATGTTTAATAATGAAGGACAGTTAGTTTATCTAAACTTAAGACAATAGGTGAGAATAATGGCCAACATGGGATGCCATTGATGGATCTTGTCTGTCTCTGTTGGAAATGTAAGAAACTTGATATTCGAATGTAGATGCTAGAATGCTAAAACTAGGGAATATCTCTTCCAAGTTCCTTATTTTTCAGAAGAAGGAGCTGAAATCTAAAGAGTTAAAAAATGACTAACCTAAGACCACCCTACTGGTTAGCAAAGGAAGGATGATGTAGCAGAAGGAATGCCATACTTAAGAGTTAAGTGGTTTCAAATACAGCTTTGTTGACTTACTATCAGTGTCACCTCAGGCCACTTGTTTTCCCTCTGGTTCTGATTCCAAAACTATATATGAGAAGGTTATAAGGAGATTTGACACAGAAATTCTTCAGCTAGAATCCATGACCTTATTGCAATTTTAGTATTTTGATAATTGTATTTCAATGTAATTGATTTCTTTTGTAATTCTATGTATGTTATTT
Organism: Petaurus breviceps papuanus; assembly: GCF_028583685.1. NCBI lineage: Eukaryota > Metazoa > Chordata > Mammalia > Diprotodontia > Petauridae > Petaurus > Petaurus breviceps. The sequence continues at coordinate 3,822,809 of NW_027186457.1, read as the reverse complement.
TGTGCAATTAACAACAGTATCCTGAAAAGGGACCCATAGGTTTCACTAGACTGCCCAAAGGATCCAGGACACACACACACACACACACACACACACACACACACATATGCATTCA
>NW_027186457.1:3812107-3822594 GCF_028583685.1 Petaurus breviceps papuanus | reverse complement strand
GGGGGGGGGGGGGGGGGGGGGGGGGGGGGGGGGGGGGGGGAGGCAGAAATGAAGAAGTACATCTCAGGCATGAGGAATAGTGTGAGCAAATCCATGGCAAAGGGAAATGTAACACTGAGTTTGAGAAGTAGTAAGTTAGTGTGGTTAGAATACAGTGTGTGAAGATGAGTAAAATTAAATAAGTATGGAAAAGTAGCCTGGAGCCAGAAATATAATTTATGAAGACTTAAAAAAAATTATATGTACCTCTAGGCATAATCCTTCTAGGGATCTCTCTTAAATTTCAGAATTTTGTGTAAGGCCTATCTAAAATAATAGCACAAAAAATCTATCTTGTCATGGTTTGTTAGCATTTCTAAGACAACTGGATTTCTTGCTAATATTTAGTCTCTTTTCTTTTTGTTTCCTCATAGTCATAAAATAATTTTAAAAAGCAGCCTCCTAAGCATATTGCCTTTCTCATTTAAACATTCAGCTTCCTCTGTATACCTTGTTTATTCCCCCTAGGAGTAATGTAATATCCTACAGTTTGAAAGCAATACCATTCCTTGTTTTGTGTTCTTTTGAAATTTTTATGGGCACCCCAGAACTGTGCATACAAAGGCCATAGAAATTCACAGGCAAATCAATATGACCTGAAATCTGGTAGCAAGCATAGTCAATGGAGAAACCTTGGAAAACATTGACATCTGGGGCATAAGAGTAATCTAAAAACATCTACTGTGTTGTATCATGAAATGCCAGGGTTTTAACCTCTTATTTGTTATTTACTTTATTCAGGGTTATACATACATGCATACATACATACACACATGCCCACACATGTGTACACACGCATATAACATGTACTCTTTATATGCATTCATATGTATATATAAATGTATTTAATAATGTAGAAAGGTCTAGAATATATTTATATTAATATACAATTATATATGTATGTATTATAGACAAGTGTATAATGTATATATAGATATAAATGCATAAACATGTACATAATAGATGTATCTACATATCTAAATCTATGTCTCTCTATGTTGAGGTGGGTGGAAGTATGGTGATGATGGGCTGGGATAGTTTGCTGTTGTCCCTACTCCAGCTTACTCATTCTAGACTCTGACCATCACAAAGCTGATACAGGATCAATGAGAATCCCTAAAGTCCTTTCACTCACCCCTGAAATTTGGTTCTCCTTTCATTCTCCCTGCCTCCCAACCCCACCCCATCCCAATCCCCAAAGAAAACCCAAGACTGAGTGGTCTTGTTCCTCTTCCTCTTGTCAGTAAGGGGGTCTTTAAGCTGTTTTAGCATGAAAAATTCATTAAGAATGTTCTATTATTTCATCAGTGAAATCCTCGAATTTCAAATTAAATCCATAGGTCTGGTTTAGCAACCGCCGGGCAAGATGGAGGAAGCAAGCTGGGGCCAATCAACTGATGGCTTTCAACCATCTAATTCCGGGGGGATTCCCTCCTACTGCCATGCCAACTCTCCCAACATACCAGCTGTCGGAGACCTCATATCAGCCTACATCTATCCCACAAGGTATGTTGGAAAGGAGCAAAGGAGGCTAAGATAGAATTACTTTTTTTAGATTACATATGTATGTATGTATACATATTATATATGTACATACACATATGTTGTTGAGTCATTTAAGTTATGTTTGACTCTTCATGTGTGTGACCACATGTGGGATTTTCTTGGCAAAGATCCTGGAATGGTTTGCCATTTTCTTCTCTAGCTCATTTTCTACTATCATTTATATTCATCCTCTTATTTAGAATCTGGAAGAGTAAGGGAATTCATAGGCTAGCCATATTTTATCATGTTTTTGTTGTTTGTAAGGAGCATTACATACAGGAGTACCTGTGTAGCCTTGACTGACCTGTGCAATGTAGAAATCAGTCATTTTAGTGGGAACATCATTCTGCCTGGATCTTCACAATTATGGCCCTAATGCATTTAAATGGAGAACCATCTGAACTCAGTGATCTGCTGGGTGCCCTACTTTAACATCTCTTAGACAGTCCTTGGAGACTAGTCCTTCTTAGCCCCGGTCTCCAATTAGTCATTGCTCTTCACCAGGGTGGTTAAGTAGCACAGGCTAGTGGTCATACAAACAGTTCACAGATAAGGGCTCAGTGGCCATCCCATTTGCAAAAAAGGCAGCTTTAATTGCCTACCTTAGCTGCTTAGATTACAAAGGAAAAGAAAACAGGAAAAAAGACATTACATTTAAAAACTTTTAGCCCAACTTTGGAAATTCATAGTCATATTTCCTTCTTCACTATGTAATACTAACAATAACAATAATAATAGCTAACATTTATATAGCACTTTGAGATTTGCAGAGCTCTTTACAAATATCTCATTTTATCCTCACAACCTTAAGAGATGATTGTCATTACTATCCAGATGAGGAAACTGAGGTAGACATCAGTCAAGTGCCTAGGGACACAGAGATAGTAAGAGTTTGAGACTGGATTTGAATTCAGATCTTCCTGACTTCATGCCTAGTGTTTTTTCCACTGCTCCCCCTACCTGGCTAAATATGAATAGTAGCTATTGATTGGCAACCCAGTCTGATTCTAGCCTCAGATCTCTGTAAAGACTGATTTGAGTTTTTGTAATATCAAACTTTTGAGAATTTTGACTATCTAGGAATGAATTTTCCATTTATAACATTGTTGTTAAGGAAATAACCTCTACCTAAGACAATTGCCTTACTGAAAGTCATGGTTTAGGTTTTTCAGGCAGGGGAAGTAAGGGAAAAATGATTCACATAAGTGGGATGTGTCTATATTTTAATGTGTTAATAACATGCTGTGATCTAATGTGATTCTCCAGTAGTTTCTTAGAAACTGATGAGCTTTCATGAATGTGAATGAGATCTATCCAGTACTGTTGCATTTATATCCAAGCTTGTACTAACTAGGTAATTTTTGGAAAAAAACAGTATTTTCTAAGTTATTAGTTGATTAGAGAATGTTAGCTAGAAACATAGAATTATTTCAAAACTTAAAACGTTAACTATGAGATTAAATGAAACTTTGTTGTAGGTATTTTAAATCATCCTTTGGTTAATATTGAGGTGGTCTCTTAAAATATATCGACCAGAAATTTGAGACTTCTTGTTCTTATATTGGCCTACCCAGTTGATAATTCAAGCAGGAAATAACAATATCAATACATGGAATGTTCAACACTTGGCATAGAGAAGAGTATGTTTATGTAGAGAAATAAGCATTGATAAGTCCAGGTTGGTATAGTTTATATATGTGTACATTTGCAAGTATGAAACTATGTTCCCAGGCACTTCGATAAATTCCCCACTAGCAAGTTAAGAACCAGTTGATAATTAAAGTTTTGGCACACTGGGCGACAGTTGGTGAATAATGAACCTCCATGCTGAAGTTGTTATTCTAGAACACGAAAGAAACGAATGTCTGCTTAAAAATGTCTCTCTTCATTTTAGCTGTGTCCGACCCCAGCAGCACCGTCCACAGACCTCAACCTCTTCCTCCGAGCACCGTGCACCAAAGTACTCTCCCATCCAATCCAGAGAGCAGCTCGGCATACTGCCTGCCCAGCACCAGACATGGATTTTCCAGCTATACAGACAGCTTTGTGCCTCCATCCGGGCCCTCCAATCCCATGAACCCCGCCATTGGCAATGGCCTTTCACCTCAGGTCAGTCCCGTGTTTCCAGACAGAGGATTTGCTGTATACCAGAACTAAATCGTCTATTCCCTGAGGCACCAGTATAATGAATTGCCAAATTTAAACCATAATGTATTCTTTATACAAGCCACATGATTTTAGTTTGCTAGTTTCCTTCCCCCCCTCCCCCCCCTTACTGGCTGCATCAAAAGTTGTAGCTTAGTTTTAATTTCAAGTGATTTTTAATGTAATCATCCAGACTTGGTGTTTACATTTAGTTGTCAAGGCATTTGTAATGTGCAGCCTTCTCCACCCCCTAGTCCTGTTCCTTGGTTAGGAAACTTCACAAACATTGGCATCTTCTATGAAATTTGGTCAGCTGATAGGATTTCCTTTAAAAAGGGCCCTTTAAGAAAATACCAGAGCTTTGACAAAACAACTTGAGAAGGAACAAACAAGTCATGTGGAGAGAGCCCCAGGTGATGCCCACTGTACTCTGGAATAAACGAGTTAGAAATGCACAAATTAGGAGAAGGGCCTCTCTTTGGAAATAGACAAATATTTGAATGTCATAATTGTTTTTCTAATTTGCATTGGACTATGAGCTTTCCTTGGGAAATCGTGTTAATAAATTGCCTTGATAACGGTATGTCAGAAGGTTGGTTAAATTTCCTACATGTGGCATCTGTCTGAAGTTGACATTATTAGCAGTTGTTGAAATACACAGCCTTGATTTTATTAGCTTGAGCTTAGCCCAGGTGTGGGCAATAGCTGTCCATGGAATTTGGAGAAATGTCACCGATGGGGTTGCAATCTATAATTACAATCAGGAATCTCTTCAGGGCTAAGAGGGAGAGTTTTAACAGCTTTATCTTTTCTCAACCTTTTTTTCCTCTCAGTGGTGAGAAAAACAGAGAGAGGCACAGAATGACACAAATGAAAAGTGAAAAGACAATTATACTCAATTACACACTAATCACTGACTATCACCACTGTCTGAGCAGGGAGAGGGCATTCTAATAGGCAGAAAATGAGATTTTAATGGCACAAAGGGTGGCCAAAATAACGACTCATATATCTTTGCCTCCTTCCTTCGCTCCGACTTGTGGTTTGCATCTCGGGAGTGGAGTTCCTGGTCTCTGCACAACGGTGATAACTCTGAGCAGCTGAAAAGTTCAAAGACGTTGGGGTTGAAAAGAATGAATAGCAAAGGCAATGAAATAAACATTTCTGCCTAGAGGCAAAAGTTCATAAGCCCTTTTTTGTAACAGTCAATGTAATTAAGTTTCATAGATTCCTATAGCACATAGTGGGATTAAAAAAGAGGGAGAGAGGGAAGGAAAGGAAGAGAGGGAGGGAGGGACAGAGATGACTTTAAAACTCAGTTGAAAAAGAACGACATGAAAACCAATGAAAGGGCTTCCAACAAGACTTTAATAAGTTTAGCTTAGAAGCCTTGGTATTTCCAAATGCAACTCCTAACAAAAAGCATGGCAGTCCATTCAAAGATTCATCTTCCAATGCCCAGATTCCAAGGGTGGGGAGGGGAGGTGCTTCTTCTAGGAATCTCTTGGGCACCCTGAGTTAATCCATCAGAAGCAGTTATCAGAGTCAATTTCAGCACAATATTTAAATATATCCACCCACCCTCCCACCCACACTCTTTAGTTGAATATTGAAACAAAAATAAACTCTAACCTGGGACCCATCCCATAACTTTAGAATAGTGACCTCAGACAGACACACACACACACACACATTTTAGTTAAATATTGAAATAAAAATAAACTCCAACCTGAGACTCATCGCATAATGTTAGGATAGTGATGTCCTTGCCCCTCTCCCACAAATTGACTGAATATCAAAATGAAAATAAATTCCAAGCCAGGACCCATTCCATAATGTTAAAACAGTGAGTGAAGAGGAATTGGCATTGATGAGAATAACACTGTCACTGTTGTTTCAAGAAACCTCATCATTCAAGGGGGGAAAAATAATTTCTTTATTAGGAAGTGCAAAATTCCACTGTGTAGTTTTGCCCCACCATGATAGTCATTGAATTTGAGAACTGGAAGGGATCTACCTGCCCCCTTATTTTATAACTGAGGACCAGAGAGACAGAGACTTACCCAGACCCTCCCAGGGAATTGATGGTATAGATCAAGAAGTTCAAGTTTCCAGCTACGTCATATTTCCCTTTTTCTCATTTCATGATTATGCATCACAGTATAACTGGGATATTTTGTATTCCTAGCATACATTTCCTCCTCAGATTACCATCTTTAATAAATAGCTTCTCATTAGTTTTTGCAATAGCCTAAATGAATTAGAAAAAGGGAGCAGGTTTTAGGTAGTCTATTCTTATTTCCTCATGTAAATTTTGAGAAATTAAGGCAAAACAAATATTGCATCACACCAGTTCACATGAGTTAGTGGAGTTAGGAGCAGAACTCAGGCCTCTGTAGTTTGTAACTCTGTCCAACTGCAGCCACTGAAATGGGTCACAGTATTAGAAATAACTTCATTTAGGGCAAAGGGACCCACTTTTGGCACACTGGCATCAATGAGAAGCCAAGCACAGGAGGAAGTCTATCTACTCCCCATGATACAACTCCATTCATTAGCTGAAAAGGACAGAAGAAAGAAGCTCTACATTGAAGAAAGGGTGATGACACCTTAGCCACCATGATGGGAGAATAGTTTCATTCATTGCCCCTTATACAGAGAAAGGAGTGCATTTCATATGAGAAAATAGGATGGGTGGTTCCACGCCTTATTTTCAATTCCATCTCTTAGTGCCTATTTTTCCAAGATCTGGGTTTAGGCAGATTCACATTGTACTTTTGCCAAGTACTATTCTTATTAATTTTATAGACCCCAAACTGAATTGAAGTTGATATTTTTTGAGTCGTTATAGTAAACTCATTTGAATTCTGTTTGGTAAGAACTGTTTAATGGGTGAGATAACTTTTTTCATTTTCTTTAACTTCTTTTTCCTAGAATCAGAGAATTTCAAATGTTGATGGCATTCCAAACTTGGAAGCCATAAGCCATAATGTTGCTGAAAGTATGAATTAAATGAAAAGTCCCTGAAACCCAAATGGTGCTACTTTATCTCTTAGAAAGAAATGAATAGATTACACAAGACTAGAGAGGCCTTTTTTTTAAACTCGTGTGTATGCATCAAGTTATGGGAAGGGGCATTTGTTTTAATTTTGTTTTTCTTCATTCCATCTAAGATTTTTTACAAAAGGATTAAAAAACTAAGAATGAATGAATATAAGCAAAATATGCTGTAATTTTATTCATATTCTTCAAAAACTAGCTGAAAGAACCTTGCTAGGTATGATTGTCTAATTTATCCCGTCAAGTGTAGTTGGGGATAATTCTTGTTTTTCATTTAGGGAAATGGAGGCATAAGAAGGCTTACTCTGAATTGCAAAGCAAGTTAATTGAAGAACTAAAAATCAAAATTGTCTCATTTCACATTATTAAAATCTTCCTGAGAATATGAAATCATACCTTTCACTTCCTCCATCAAAAACACCTATCCACTTATGAATTATGTCATTATTATACTTATGAATTATGAATGTCAGTGGCATTCATAATTTCCCCAGTTCTCTCTTATGTTTAGGGGAAACTTTCATAAAACATTTCAGTGCTCAATGTATCAGCAAAGGCTGTGTGACCATTTGCCCTGGGTGGGAGGTTGGATTACAGACACTTTGAAGTTTCTTCCAACTCCAAAGTTCTATGATTTCTTAGTCTGCAGAGATCTCATAGAAGGGTGGATGGCTTGAAATGGGTGACTTAGCACAGCTGTTCAGACTAAAAACCTTATTGAAGTAGATCATCTCTTTTGGTGGCAAGGGGCTTCTTTAGCCTGCTGTTCTCTTGGTTTGGGTAAGAAAACTGTGGGTGGGGATGGAAGTGTACCTCCCTTCACTTCCAGATGGAGCACATTGCTTGCTAGCACCTTGCTGCATGTGGATGGCAATGAAATGCTAACATAGAATATGGAGTGTGAGGAAATAGAACAGCATGTTCTAGATGTGGAACTGATGAACATTTCAGCGCATGCTCTTCAGAGTTTTTCATTGCAACAAATGAATTGTGAAGCAACCAAAAAATCACCCCACAGCCCCCAAACAAAATCCTTTCTCAATCAATCTAACAAGCTTTTTTTTTCAGGTCCGGCCTGAAGAAAAAGTCATACAAAGTTGCACAATTCTCTGGCGGCAGCCTCTAATGATGTCTTCAGTGAAATAGAGTTATCAGAGGTTTATAAGGTTTCTAGGAAGCCCTTCATTGTGTTGTTGCAGAGTACATAACACTGAGCAAACTTGGCTGCGTTTTGGGTTCATCAAGCATTGCAAATGATTCTTCAAATGTTTTGGGTTTGGTAAAACCTAAAACACATTTTGCCAAGCACTTTTCCTCCTTAATTTTTCAAACTATGTGTGTTTTAAGGAAAATTTGAACCATATGGTTTTGATTCATTTACTCTTATATCATTGAAATATTTTTTTTCCTACAGAGCCATTTGATATCCAAGAAGTTTTCTGAGACTTTGCTATATTCATTTTATTTAGACCCTTTCCTCCTTGAAAAGAGGAAGTTCTATTTGCAAATTTAGAGCCCACAAATTTCGAGGACCCTCTCCTTTCAGCCATTTTTTATACATTTGGTCTAAATCTGAGTTATTATGAACATGTTTCCTGCTTAGCTTTTTGCAGATGGGCAGGTTTTGGTTTTTGGTTTAGGACCCAAACCAATAACAAAATAAGAAAATGGGTTTAAATTATCAAGGGTTTTGGTTTTTTTTGAGAAAGTTTAGGTTTTATTAATGAGTTCCCCTGTGGGTAAAATTTATAGCTTGAGACCTCCTGTTTTGGCCAGGTCTTAAAAAGGACTCATTGACAACTGGTACTCCTGTCATTTCATGCATAGGATGATATTTCAGAAAGAATTTTTGTAGTTAGAATACTTGGGTTGGAATTCTATCTCTGATGCTTACAAGCTATGTGACCTTGGGCAAGTCTTGCAGCCTCCCTGTCCTCAGTTTCCTAATCCATAAAATGAAGCGACTGGGCCAGATGGCATCTGAGGTCCCTCTTAGCTCTGGATCTGTGGTTCCATGAAAAAATGCTCTTAATGTGTTTTGTGCTAGGTTAGAAAAAGATTGCCTGCCTCTTTAACTCAGTACCTCAGCAGCGCAGAGCAGATCTGCAGATCTCATCAGATTGATTGACTACTCATCTGTTAAGTCTGGTTTATTCATCAGAACCTTGTAGTGATAAGAAATCCTCTTTAGACTAGATGTAGAAAGGGCTGATCTTTGGATGAGAAAGGTAATGATTTATGGTTTAAGGGACACTGGTATTCAAGTATTGTCCTCCATACCCATTTCACAAAAGAAAGACTTCAACTTAGCCAATGAACCGGCTGCCTTTAAAGTATAATGTTAAAAATTGAGATTATTAGTGTGTAATGTATGTAAATTGCATATTTGGTGTCAGCCACGCTTATTATGAAGCTTCTTGGTTTCATGCATATATTTATTAGACTATCGTGGTTCCATTTCAAATTAGATTTCAATTGCTCAATGCAGTTCCTTTTGACAAACATTTGTTAATCCTGAAGCTTATTAGGGAGTAGCATTTAAGCGTTAATATGTGTACACAAAATTCAAGACTGCTTTTGATTTGGCTTGTCATTTTCAGACAACAGCATTAACAATTATCTCAAATTCTTCAGATGCAAGGCAAGACAATGACTCTTTGTCAAAACATGTTTCTTTCAATTGAAGGTGTATGAGTTTACTACTGATCAGATGGTTATATGAATGGGATATAGTGATTAAGAATGGTTTGCTGAGTTCTTTTCCTTCTCCCGCTTACCCCCCTCCCCTTCCCTTAGTCTGCCTATCTTTGACGTAGGAAGAAAATCTTTTTTACAGTGGCATGGGAATCCCTTGACCTTTTCTTGTACTGGTGATAGATGGAAAGGTAGTAAGGCTTACCCCTTTCCATGTGGATCAAGCGGCTCCTGTTTCTGAAGAGCTATTTTTTTTCCTGAGCTTTTTTTGGGCAGGAATCCAGCAACTACAAGATGACTAGTATTGTCGACAGTTGGGTCATTTATTTTATACATTTAACACATAGGTTACAAATCCTCCTGTCCCCAGCTTAGACTGTTCTTACCAGTAAGAACCAGACAAGCAGGTGGCTACAACATATTTCCTGGTGGATTCATTACCTCTCTTCCTACACTTTCCAGAAACTAGTCCATGGAGGAAAATAGATTAATGGAACTGGAGAAGTGTGCTTTTGGAAGCAAAGCTCAGTAATAGGGAGATCCCATGCAAAGGGGACCAGTTATTAAAAGACCTTAAAGTTTCACTGTATTTCTTGCTAGGTAGGCAGTGTTTGCAGCTTGCCTTCTTAAACTTTGGAAGACTCATGCTTAAGAATGAGTCACCTCTGGCTGTACAAGGAAAAGCCAACAGGCCTTGAAATATTTCTCAGTGCTGCTGTATTAGAGTTTCAAGATGTTTTGCTCCATGCTGAAAACTTTGCTGTTAATCCATTTATTGAGTCCACATCATGTAGAAGTTGGCCATGTGCCTTGGTGGTGCTCTGTAGGTCTGTGGTTGCTACCCCTCTAGTCTAGGAGTGTCCTGGTTTTTGTCAACTATAGGCATGCGATCTTGCATCAGCTGCCACTTTGGAGACTATAATAGATGCAAGTTACTTGGCCAGCAAGTATTGCTGTTTTCTTTCTTTCTTTCTTTCTTTCTTTCTTTCTTTCTTTCTTTCTTT
>NW_027186457.1:3805051-3812097 GCF_028583685.1 Petaurus breviceps papuanus | reverse complement strand
CTTTCTTTCTTTCTTTCTTTCTTTCTTTCTTTCTTTCTTTCTTTCTTCCTTCTTTCCTTCCTTCCTTCCTTCCTTTCTCTCTTTGTTTCTCTCTCTTTTGATTCCATCCTTCTAGTTTTCTTTCTTTCTTTTTTCCTTTCTTTTTTCTTTCTTATTTTCCTTCTTTCCTTCCTCCCTCCCTCCCTTCCTTTTTTAAAAGGAGGGAATAATTGCAAATGGTGGAAACTTGGATTTTGTGCCTAAAAAGAACAACCAAAAAAAACCCCTTTCTGCTGAACTTATTTTAATAGTAAACCCCTTTGTCAAGAATGTGGATTTGGAGTATAGATTGTGTAAATTAAATGGAATATTCCCTTCTGTTTTAGGCCCATTGAAACTACTCTGACCACCAACGATCAAAGACTGAGTATGCACATCCCACTGTAACTAAGCTACTAGAATTAAAAGTTTTTCTTTGTAGTCAGTAATGCACAGAAGAGTCATACTAGCATCAAGTGGGAGACCCGTGGCCTGAATCAACCCTTTATATGTGGCTGGAATGCAATGCAAAGCTTTTAATTCATTACTGTATTTGCAAAATGGCAATATCTACAGAAATCTGAATACTTGCATATTTATTCAATTAGGGGATGAATGTGGGCTTTGTACTGGGTAGACACAGAAGACTCGATTCAGTCATTAGTTGTGTACTATTTGTGGGTCTTTTGGAAGAATGTGTCCTTGAAAAACAGTCTGGGTTTCATCAGAGGTGTATGCATTTCAGTGTACAGTGTAGCATTAAAAATAAAGCCCACTCTCAACATTTAGTCAGGACTCAGTCAGTTACATGTCTGACAGAACACTCTTGTGAAGGGACTTGGTGTGCTCCTCATCCATCAATGAGCAAAGCTGGTATGTTTTTGCATGGCTAGGTTGACTTGTCTTTGCCAGCTAATAGGTCATACAGAATCCTGATGTGGCACTGGATCAATGCTCATCTATTGGACCATGAGATATTTCTGTGTTTAATTCCTTTGTGCTCCTTTCAAAAATGAAATTATTTTGAAGAAGCATTGTTTTTTTTTTTTTTTTGCCTTTTGGAGGATAATTGGGGTTAAGTAACTTGCCCAAGGTTACACAGCTAGTTTTTTTGTGTGGGTGTTAAGTGTCTGAGGCCGGAACTGAACTTAGGTCCTCCTGACTCTGGGGCTGGCCTAGCCACACCCTAAGAACCATTTTTTTAAAGGAGTATTTGTGGCTTATTTTAGACAGTCTCGATATGCAATCTAAGTCAGGTATTCTTTTTTTTTTAGCCTTTTTTTTTTTTTGCTTTTTGGAGGGCAATTGGGGTTAAGTGACTTTCCCAAGGTCACCTGGCTAGTTTTTGTGTTAAGTATCTAAGGCCAAATTTGAACTCAGGAACTCCTGACTCCAGGGCCACAGTGCCCTATTCACTGGGCCACCTAGCCACCCCTAAGTCAGGTATTCTTAACCTTTCTGGTGAAATGGATCCCTTTGGCAGTCTGGCAAAACCTATTGATGTCTTCTAAGAATACTGTTCTTAGAGGCATAGAAGAAAATACACAGGTTTATAAAATAAAACCAATTGTATTAAAATAGAGATGTAAATTTTTTATTTTTTTAATGTTCACAGACTCCAGGTTAAGAACCTTTGGGCTAATCAAACTGTGACCTTTGATCTGAAATTTGATCCCACTATTTGCTGTTGCTGTTTTATATTTTATTTTTATTTTCAGTTCCAAATTCATTCTCTACCTCTTGTCCCTCCCCCACTCACTGAGAAGACAAGAAATGTGACCCCATTCTTTGGATCTGATCCTCAATTATGTAGAATGTCATAGAAAGGAGCATATGGGGTTCCATAGAAAGGTTTATTTGGAGCTGAAATGATTCCCTTGATTATTTATTGAGTACAGGCAACTTTCTAGGTCATCTCTTTTGATGTCCAGTTCTTCACATTGGTACAGTACCTTCTTTATGGATTCCAGGAAACAAGAAAAAGAATAATAATATCATAGATAAGGCAAGTCAGGAGAATGTGAACTTCTTGAGAGCAGAAATTATTCTCATTTTATCTTTGAATCCTTAGCTGACTAGCTTAGTATCTGGCACAAGTAGGGACTTCATAAATGCTTGTTGAATAAATAAAATATAAAAAGAGAGAAAAGGAATAAAATCACCATTGGATGGCTCTCAGGTAAGACATTATGCAGCAATGTCTTACATATTGTAAGGAGAGAGAAGCGAGTAGGAGGGTAATGGGAAAGAAAAGAAAGAGTAGCCTACTGAGTTGGAAAAAAAATTGCAATGTGGGCTGACCTCATTAGATTGAAAGTTGCCCTGAATCTTTAAGACAATTTGGTTTTATTATGTGTCAGTACTTCTGGGCAGTGAGTTCCTAGAACATTTGTCTTAAATGGCTATTGCTCTGATTACTTGTAACAGAGTACGGAAAAGATAAGAGGCTACTTCAGAGTTGTGATGATGAGTAAATGATGAAACAAATGGTGAAGACTTGAAAAATGTACATTTTTAGAAAACAACAATGATAATAGTATAGCATTCTCTAACTTATTAATGTCATTGTAATCTAGGTAAAACAGATAAAAACTGCACTTCTGGCAAGGGAGCTAAAGGCAAATGCGAGAATAAAGGACTGCCAAAATAAAGGAAGTCATCCTAATTATTGAGGTCCATTATATGGACATTTTCATAGGATTAGGGATGTATAATATATTGATATGGTTTGGAAGGTGGTAATTCTAAATTATCTCATATAATCAAGAAGTTCCCATCTCAACAACAGATTATTGTATTGTGCTTAACAAATAGGACAGAGTTATACTTTGTTAGAATCAGATTCATCTGAGCAATGATTATAACAGCAACATATTATAAGTGTGAGAGTCAGCAGGAACTAGTGAATAGAGAGTGGGTCTTGGAATGAGGAAGACCTGAATTCTTGTCATGTCTTTGTTATATATTAGTTGTGTGACCATGGAAAAATGACTTCACTGGGACTTTGACAATTCTAAGTTTCTAAATAAAAGATTAGACTAATTAAAGTTTACCATTAAAAGTTTCCCATGCCCATGAAATAACAGGTCTGGACTGCTTTGATTCTCCCTCTCCCACTCCCCAAATGAGAGGGAACATGGCATAGTGGATAGGGCTCAGGAAGACGAGTTTGAATCCTACCTTAGGGAATTATTTGCTGGTGAAGTTACTCACACTTTCAGTCTCAGTTTCCTCATCTGTAAAATGAATATAACAATATATGTAGCACTTAGCTCAAATTTCTGAGGATAAAATACAATAATGTGAAGTGTTTTTCTAGCCTTAACACAAATGTCATTTATTATCACTATTTCTGAAAATAATAGTCTGTGTACTTTTTGTTCTTTAGAGAAAAAAAAAGGAGCTTCCAATGGGGATATTCTTCTTGCCTAGTTGAATATGAGTTTATTTGTTGTGTGTGTGTGAAAAGTATGTTTGTTTTTTTTTTCTATATTCAGTGTATCTTGTGTGGCATCAGAAAGGAGTATGCATTTCAGAAAGGCTAAGCAATAGTAATGATAATAAAAGGGCAAAGGTAATAGAAGCTGACACCCTACAGCTTGGGCCTTTCATTAGGTTAGAGATAATGGTAGTCAGAATCACAGATGATGAAACAGGTTTTTGAATGCAGGGAGCCATGTCATAACAGTGGACCAAGCTAAGTCACTTAGAATCAATTATTAATATTGATAGGGCTCTGAAACTCGAACATACCATGTCATAAATTATGGCTTTCACGGATCTCCCTATCTCACTAGTTGTCTAGGCACTCCCTTGTTAGAATGCTCCCTCACATAAAAGATCAAGAAAGAATCAACAGAAAAGAAATAGAATTGCCATGAGTTTATAGATACATGAAGGTTGAATGGGAAATATAACAGTCACTGCCTCTCTTACCATATGGAAGCTAAAATCAGTTCTGGTCTTCCTCACCAACAGGAATGAAAAACATCAAGCAGCTGAGAATACAGTGATCGATTTTTGGAGGGCAATTGGGGTTAAGTGACTTGTCTAAGGTCACAGAGCTAGTAAGTGTTTCAAGTGTCTGAGGCCAGATTTGAGCTCAGGTCCTCCTAATTCTAGGGCCAGTGCTCTACTCACTGTGCCACCTAGCCGCCCCTGATTGATTCTTTTGTATGGGAACTTAGTTCTGGTGAGAGTGTCTGGAGTCCTTTTGGCTCCTTGGTCAAACATAAGACCCCTTGTGACTTCTTAGCACTGTCCTATCAGTCACTCATTGTTGGAAGTAAGCTCACCAAAGTCTTCACTTGTTGAATTGAAACCAGGGAAGGAATACTGTATATACTCCACATAAAAGGACAAATTTAAATATGCTCTAAGGAGTGAGTCCTAACAGTGTGTTACATAAAGTCACAGGGTCATAGAGGCAGAGTTGGAAGTTGTTGGTTGAAGCCTCGTGGATTAGTTTAGTTTGTGACTTTGGGTAGAACATATTGTTGACTTGGTGATGAAGTGTAATTGTCTAGTGGTAGCCTTCAGGGAATACTGTGCTTTCTGACATCAGGCAGGATCATAGTACTTGTTGATGAAAGGGCCTTTAGGAGGTTTGCTGGTTTGCCCAAATTCAAACCAGTAAGAAGGGACAGTTGGGGAATTTGAATTTAGGTTCTTTGACTCTAATATATTTAGAGTTGGAAAACAGCTTAAAAATCAAATAATATAACTCCCTCACTTTGCATCTAGGGAAATCAAGGCCCAGAGAGATTAACTGAATTTTCCAAAGTTGCTCAGGCACCAGGTAGAATTTAGTAGTCTCTCTTATACCACACTGTCTGCTTAGAAGTGGTTTTTTTTGTTTGTTTATTTTTCTCCTTAGTTTTTAAATGAATGTTCATTTTGCCTCATGGTACAATCCACAACAAATAGTCAAAAGCATATTCTTACAGAAATGGAGACTCCTAAATTTTACCATAAATTCCCTTCATTTTCCCACAGAGCATACAAAAGATATAGCTAGGTGGTGCAATGGATAGAGCAATGGGCCTGGAGTCAGAAAAACCAGAGTTCAAATTCAGTCTCTGATACTTAATAACTGTGTGACCCTGGGCAAGTCATTTAACCCTGTTTATCTTAGTTTTCTTATCTGTAAAATGAGCTGGAGAAGGAAATGGCAAACCATTTGCCAAGAAAATCATTAAGAGTCAGATATGACTGAAATGACTGAAAAAAAACATGCATGTATTTTTTCTTGAAACTTATTCATTATTATGAAATGATTCATCTGATTAGTTAACTTGAACCAACAAAGAAACATTAGTTCAGTTCTTTCTTCTATCTTATGGGTACACACAGGTATGCTTTTGGTTGATTCAAGTATAATTAAAAAAAATATACTCAACCTAAATTTAGACATAGTAGAATTCTTACTCCACTCTCACCCTCCACTCCCTGTCCCCAATCATATATTGTATAGCTGGAGCTTATCTTAGATTTTTTTTGAACAATAAGGATGTAGCTGGACACTGATTTTCCATAGAATGCGATATAAGGATAAAATAGGTATCCACAATCTGTATTGCTTATTCGGTCCTCAGTTGGGCCCTCTCTCATCTCCAAACCTTTCTCTTTCTGATACTAAGAAGAATTGAAATTGACTTCAGATTTTTCACATCTTCAGTTAGAGAAAAGTGGTATGTTAGTGGCACTCTGTGCTTGTGGTATGTAAAGCAGCTACTCAGGCTTAGGATGTTAGCAGGGGGTTGTCCCCAGTAGTGGCTGGGCTCAAGGCATGACAACTTCCCAAGCATCCTTGAAGAAAGGAAAATAAACTTCCTGGTGGAGTTGGGCACATTGTGTTTCCTCATAACAGGTAGGCTTCTAAGGCAAACGCCAATGAAGAGCTTTGTCTGATAATGTTAATTTTTGTGAGTTTAGTTTGTATTTCACTATTGAGTTATGTACCCGAGTTCATCCTGACTTGCAACTGTGTGTTTCTTGGGAACAGAAACAGTGCATCAATTCTTTAAAGGGAAGCAACACGTGTTCACTTCTGGATATTTTTACTTTGCAGGCTGTTAAAAGACTGACTCAAAGAAATAGCAGTGTATTTTAGTGCTGGAGGATGCCTAATACCCCAGAACTCTTTCTCTTTGGAAGGGACAATTAATAGCTTATGTGTCCTGATATCCTCATGAATTTAAAGTAAGATATACAGCCCACTTTTCCACAGGCATTTTCAGTCCAATTCAGCACACCCTCATTAAACACTTGCATTGTGCAAGGCATTGTACTAAGCCTTTGAAATATAAAGATTGGTATGACAGGGACCCTACTCTCCAGGAGCTTAGGATAGATGACATTTACACAGCTTGTAAGGTTTACAAAGTGCTTTATGTGATTAACTAATTTATCCTTATGAGAAGTTTGTGAGGTATGCATAAATATTGTCATTCTCCTTTTACAGAAGACAAACTGATAAAGTAAAAGTGACTTGTCCGAGGTCACATGGCTAGAAAGACTCAGAGGCAGGGCAAAGCCCAGTTCTCTAGAGATGAGTAAGTCTATCACTGTTCCCACTATGGGTTTTTGCCCACCTCCCAGCCCCCATTACAATCTAAGAGGCAGGGAAAGGAGAAATGCAGAAGTCAGTAATACAAAGAAAAGTGTGATAAGTATAAATGAGAAAGTTAGTAATGTACCACAAGTGTTCATAAACTGGGGTCTGTGAAGTTAAAAAACACTCTACTTTGATATATTTGGTTTCATTTGTAATAATGTGCATTTTATGCATTTAAAACATTATTCTAAGAATGTGTCAACATCCATAGGTTTCCCCAGGTTTCCCAAGAGGTGTATGAGAGAGAGAGACAGAGAGGCAGAGAGAGAGAGAGAGAGAGAGAGAGAGACAGAGAGGGAGAGAGACAGAGACAGAGACAGAGACACACAGAGACAGAGAGACAGACAGAGACAGAGACAGAGAGACAGAGACAGAGAGAGACATAGACAGAGAGACAGAGAGAGAGAGAGAG
>NW_027186457.1:3738204-3804951 GCF_028583685.1 Petaurus breviceps papuanus | reverse complement strand
AGAGAGAGAGAGAGAGAGAGAGAGAGAGAGAGAGAGAAAAGAGAGGTAAAGCTTGAGAGCCCCTGTGTTACAAGAACTCAGGGTAGACAGAATTTTAAGCTGTGTGTGAGAATATGAAGAGTTTGACTTGAATATAGAATATCAGAAGGGAGGAATATAAATGAGCCTAGAAAGAAAGACTGAGGCCAGGTTTCAGAAGACTATGAATATAGTGGTCAGGAGTTTATACTTTAAGAAAGGGCTAATTGATAGGTTTTGAGCAGAGATGTGACTAGTACATAGTGGTTGGGTTCCTTAGGTAGTGAAAGACAGATTGAGACAGAAAGCAGAAAGAATAGTTCAGAAGCTTCTAAAAGAAGGCAAATAGTACTGAGGGCCTGAATGCAGACATTCTAGGAAAAAATGATTGCCAAAGTGATCTGCTCATGTGCTCATCCTTTGGAGGACTGCTGGGGGTCTGAGAAATGTTCTGAAGTGAAAAGCATTAACAGCAGGTAATGTCATTCCTCTTAGAAACAGTTTGAGAGTCTCTGTGTTAAGTGATGAATGAGGGTATCTGACCCACATCTGTTTTACATTAGAATGGAACATTGCCCTGACATCGTCAGGAGCATTTGTCAAGATTCCCTGGACAGAGCTTCTGCAGATTATATGCCGAAAATGTGTCAGGGTCAGATAAGAGGATATCATTAATGCCACTGAAGTTTGCTCAGGATTCTGTCAGTTAATATGTTAACGGCCAACAATTTTCCCTGAGCTGTTTCATTAAGTCTTTCATTCATAGGAGGGGAAAAAATATGTATCTCTACCCTTTCCCCCAATAATGCACATGTTCTTTTCTCATAAATCATATTAATTGCAGACATGGTCACAAAGCATATTAAATGCAGGCATGCGTAAATGAATTAAAACATATGAGAATTTTATTATGCCCATGGTGGGTCAAATACCAACTGTATTAATGGGCAAAACCCTTTCTTTAAGTATATAAGCTTTTTTTTCCTTAATGGGTTTTATTTTGTTGCTAATCGGTGGACGTTATGATTGTTCCTAATGAGCCAGAAGCCATCTATTCTAAATCCTTCCAGAAGTGAAAAAAAAATACTCAAATCCATTGCCTGGGTTTTCATTTTTGGAAATTAATGGATCCAGCATGCTGCTATGAATTTAACCTGCCCTGAAGTTTTAGATTCTGAGAAACTATTTTATGATATCTATATTTGGAGACAGATATTCCAAAGAATTGCTTCAGCATAAATCATTCCCATAATTTCTCACAGAACATTAAGGCTAGGCATATGTATCACTTAAAGGATACCTACTATACGCTCTATAAAAAATCACGAGCAACATATGAATCATACTTAGAATAGTCCTGTTTATCCTCTCTTCATCGAACAAAGGCAGAAAGTTGTAAAAATGGGTTTAAGAATCCCTTCATTAAACTGAATTAAACCGGGCATTTTCCTCTCATTGGCTTTCTAGGTAAGCACCGGCCATGCCCTTCCTGTAACTCCTTGTATGGGTGATAAGGTCATGAGCCATACTTTGAGAGAAACCTCTGCCTTCAGGCGACTTCCCGCTTAGAGCTTTCAAACAGACATGAGCAAAAATCTAATTATTTAGATGCTAATCAATTGCAGGATAATTCCTAAGGCATTTGAATCCAAAGAAGACATTTTCAGGAAAACCTCTCCTGTTTAAGTTTGGATTTTTCAGTCTTGAAGTCACGGACATAGAAATTTAACTATTAAATGACTCCTGAAATGGACAGAATTGACTAAAAACCTGTGAATAAATATTTTTTTTTCTTTGGGGAAAAAGACAGAGGATTTGTCCCTGGGGTTAAAATATGGCTAGTATTTATTTTGTTCAGTAGTCTTCTGGAGGGAGGGTACCCCAAGAAAGTAAAACCTTGTTATTAATAAGGTTAGTTTCATATGTGTAAGAACATTGAAAGTGTTTGAAGTGTTTGAAGCGGGGGCACATCTGGTCAGCTAAATAAGAAGGAAAAGAGAGCCTCACACCAACGGTTGTTGTGGAAGAAAAAGAAGCGCCCAGATCTGCACAGTAATTTGCTAAATCATTTTAGATTCTTGATAAACTCAGTGCATTTTCAATTGAGGGCATAACCAGAGTGTGTGTGCCAAGACAAATATTTTCCAGACACATAATTTTAAATGTAAATCTTAATTTGGCCTGCAGTTTTTATCTTTTAAATTTAATCTCACAATAGGAAAATTAATTCAAGGGAAATATGGCATGAAGCAAACATAAAGAGTTCGTTTTTCCTGAACCATATAATTTTCCAATCAGATATAAACAACCTATCTGGAATTCTGAAACTAGAGAAAAAGTCAGAAGAAAGCTTGGAAAATTCCTCTAATAAAGAAAATTGAAGGACACAGCTAGGAATCTGCAAGTCAAAATGAAGTATTTAAAAAAAATTAAAAGACACCCTCCCAAAGACTTAAGATAGTAAATATGGCACATTTTGATGAGGGTTTGAAACATTTGGGATCCTTTCTTAGATTTCACTTAGGTGGGTAGCCACACAAAATGTGAGAATGGTGGGGGGGAAGCCTTTCAGAGTACACAAAATTCAACCATTTTTAAAAATAAAATCTCTGATGATTACATAGGCCCAACTTTTACTGGAATGGAGCCTGAATTTGGATGAAAAGCTGTGGAATTCCCCTCCCCCCCCTGTAAAAGGCAATTCAATTGAACTTGAATTGTGTATTTTATCTTTAATTTTTTTCAATGGCCTTTAAATATATGTTTAAATGTGAGCAAGCAGTCCCGTATTCATGAACCATCACTCTTATCATAAATCAATATGAATGCATATGGATTAAACAAAAAAGAACAAAGAATTTGTTAAAAATAGATTAAATTTAACCACCTGGTCACAAGTAATTGCAAGAAAAATGCATTTTAAAATAATATGAAAAAATATCTTGCCAGAGTCCTTATAAGGAAAATGCAACTGGAAAATATTTTCTGCTTATGTTGGTGGTGCTCTAAAAAGCTCATTTCCCAAGCTTCACTTGCTAGAGAAGAAATTCCTGTAGCTTCCCTCCTACCACATGAAATACAGAACTGCCTTTAAAAGAAACAAACATAAAAGTGTAATGTGACCCTTCCATAGAGACTTGAGGTTTTAAATTATGTTAATGGAAAGTAAAGTATATATTTTCTATTGATATCCCACATATATTTTCTGATCTGAATTTCCTTGTTAATTTCTTAATTGTAACTTATCTACAATAATGCCAGCTTTTGCATCAATACGTCTCAAAGTCAAATAAGGAAAACTGAAAACCAAGTTTGTATAGCAACATCTTTTCTGTGACAATTGCTTACAAACTTCAATTTGAGAGGCAGGATGAGAGCTTTTGGAAGGATACTACTCTTTGATAACTCCTGGTGTGCCTTATAATAAAAACCATTAACAGAGGAGGTAAAAAATGTGATTTATGTAGATTTTCTAATTATGGAACTTTTTCAAAAGAGCAAATTTAGTAAAACTTCCATAGTTGTTCCTTCATGATGATTTCTTGAACTCTAACAGAATTTCCAGACTTTTCCCTCCTCACTCATCTCTGCTAGAGCAACCCCCTTCCCATTGCCTCTAGGATAAAATGCAAACCACTAAGTTTAGTATTTAAGATCCTTCACTATGAGGTTCTGACTTACTTGTGGATCTCATCTTCTCTCTATTTACTGCATTCCAGCCAAGTTAGTCTACTTGGCTAGTCCCCACACTTTACATCCTGTCTCTTGCCTCTGCATATTTTTCTCAGGCTAGTTCCCTTTCTTGGAATGGGATCCCTCTCCATCTTCATCTGCCAGAATCTCCTTCTTTCAAGGCTCAGTTGTTAACATTTCTTCTGAGAAGCCTACCTTGAATTCCCCTTCTTACTCAGATTTTCTTAGAGTGCTTTGTCCAGATTTCTCCTTTGCCTCGATCACACACTCTACTTCAAGTCTGCTAATTGGTACACATGTTGTATCCCTCCCCTCCTTACTGAAATCTAAGATGCTGAAGATTATACTATGTCATTAATCAAAGATGACAGTATTGCAAGTCATCTAGAGATGGAGGGCCATATAGTCCAATCCCTTCGTTAGCTTTGGAGTGGACTTCAAAGGTCATCTCATTCTACCTCTTCACTTTACAGATGAGGAAACAGAGGCCCAGACATTAATCAGGTCAGTTGCCCAGGATACACAGGTAGTAACTGGTAGACTTGAGATTCAAACTCATCTCTTACTTCAGACCTAGTGCCATTTTCATTATGCCATGCTGGGATGAAAAACAAAACAAACTTTGTGTCTTTAGGAGTAAACATAATACCTTGCGCTCAGGGCAAGCTTCATTCAATTTGCCCAGTGAGCTTATGAATAATGTGTACAGCATCATCATTAAAACAGCTGCTAAGGGTGATCATAGGATTTTGGACTGGAAAGGATCATAAAGACCATCTGCCTAATCCCTTCATTTTATAGATAAGGAAATTCAGACAAATACTACTGGTGCTTCATGGGTTTATTGTGAGGAAAACTGCCTTGTAAATCTTAAAGTGCAATGTAAATGTAAGTCCTGTCCACATTCTTCTTTATCTTCTTCCTCTACTTTCCCTATCTTTCCCCTTCCCTATACCTTATTTTCTTTTTTCTCCCTCTTCCCTTTATCTTCTAATCTTTCCTCACTCAGCTTGCCCCTCTCCCCCTTCCCTTGTCCTCTCCCTTTCTTTTTTCCTCCCCCTCTTTCTTCCCTCTTCTTGCCTCCTTCTCCTCTTGTCCTTTCATCTTACTCCTTCCTTTTCCTCACTTCCTCCCTCCTCCTATTTCCACCTTCTTTTTTTCAAAACCCCTCCACTTCTCCATTTTTCTATACCTCCTCTCTCCTTCCCTTCCTTCTGGCTTATCCCCTTCTCTTCTTTCTCCATTCTTCTCCTTTTCTTTCTTTGTACTTCCTTCTCTCCCTCTCCATCTTCCCTTTTCCTTCCTTCTTCCCTTCCCTTCCATTATGTTTGACCCCTTTTTCCTGCTCTTCCTTCCCTCCCCCTCCTCCTTCTGTTTCCCCTCCTCTCCTATTTCTACTCTTCATCTTTCTCTGGTTCCTGCAAGAATACAGGGATCTGTTTGAGTGTGCTGATGGAAACACTCCAGAACTTTACATGACACTGCAAAAGATAGTAGACTGAGGGTTTCTAATCAACCTTCTGAAGTCAATGATGTATTCAAACTCAATCCAGGGAATGAATATGATATATACTTAGTCCTCATTTCTTTACTTAAGACATTCTCTACAGATAGATAGAGATGAGTTTCTTGTTGGCTTTCAAAGCTATTTTACCAGAAAAAAAATGTGACAGATGATGAAAGATATTTATCATGAAAATGTACACAATCTATCAACTTCAGGAGAAATACTGCCCCCCCCCCAACTGCTTAGCATATTGATCTGACTGTCCATTCTATCTGTTCCTTAGCTGACATGCTAGTGATCGAATTCAGAATCTCTGTGTTCCATAAGGGATCTCTGAGGCCTAGCTACCAATTTAAAACTTTTTTTCCCCCATGTAAGTCTTCTGGTGTCATTGGCTCTTTTTCTTCATGGATTGGCATAGTAGCAACTTAGAATTTTTATTTTGGGCCAATTAAGTGATTTATTAATGGAGCTAATTTAAAGTAAAGAAATTTGTTTTTTTTTTCCCACCCTGAACACCTCTTTTCTTGATTCCTGACTGACGTCCTCTATCTTAAAAAAAATTATTGTATTTTTACATTTTTTATATGTGTTATACACACAAATTTCCCATAATAATTGTCTCTGAGCAAGATCTATTTTTTTCAAGCATTCTCTAGACTCTAAAAGCACACAATTTTGTCTGATGAAGCAAAATGTGCAATGAATCAATTTTCATGAGTTTTCCTTGCTTAAACTGGAAAACCTCAGGTATAACTCTTAGGGAGGGAAACAACTCCTGGAGAATGAGTAATTTAAAGATAAATCTTTATAGTTTTTATAGAGATGAGAACATGAAATCATGAGTTCTGAGCGTTCAGCTCTAGTGTATGACCTTATGGCACTCTCACTATTTGCAGTATTGGTTAGACCCTTCCAAAGGAAAGCCCTTGTGTTACAATGATTCTGAGCTTATTCAGAGTTGTGACAGTCTGGTTATGGTTGGGAATCAGCCATAGTTCCTTATTTTCTTTATTATTCTTTAGTGCTTTTAAAAAGAAGGCTGTTTGCCAATATTCTAAAGGAAGTGATGAGAAAAAAAGAAAATAAATAAGCAGTTTTGAAATTTTGAAGTTATTTAAGTTATAATAGGAGCCAAGAGGAGGATAAAAAATAATGTTATTTTCCAGTTCCAGTTGACTATACAATACTGAGTGAATACATAATATATAAAGCATGATTCCAAATTAAATTTTAAATGGAAAACCCACAATGTTAATATCACTGAATCTGATCTTACCACTGATTTGCTCTTTCTTACAGCTGACAGAAATTGGTCTGTGGTTTTGGAGGGGATAAAGCTGGGGAAGGCATTCTGTAACAAGGTCAAGGAAAGGAGAATATAAATCTCAACTTCTTGAGATATAAATTTCTCCTTGCTTTGTGCTATGTTTGAATCTCACTTTATTAACAAATATATGACTTCTGGAACTCTTCCTGGTCATAGCAAGTTAAAAAAAATGAGTCTTAGAACTTTTACAAATGAAGGATGCCATGAAATGAAAAGTAGGGTATGTGAGAAAGACTGGCAAAAATAGGATTAGGCAGAAAGGGAACATGAATAGATAGGGTAGACACTATGGGATAGATAATGCCCCTCTCTGTTGAGTTGACTAGACCTCAGATTGGGTTAAAATTCACTGAGAAGAAACCAGCTGTAGATATAAAGATCATTGGACTAGTTTCTAAAGAGGTTTGTGATATTATCTTTTCTGGCCATTTTCTATTCTCTTAATCCAGGCACAGGACTGCCTGGATGCAGGGAGATGGACAAGACTGATTTTGGGGGGTTTTGGTTGGTTCTCAGAGTGTGGTAACGAGACTTCTGGGGATCCCTGAGACACTTCCAGGGGGTCTGTGGGGTCAAAATGCATTTTCATAATAATGTTAAGACATTTTAATATCTAACACAGTATATATAAATAGATATGACCCATGTAAGCAAAAGCCCTTTTGAGGGTCTTCAATAATTTTTGGTCTTGAGACCAAAAAAATTCAAGAACTGATACTTTAGTGCTTTAACTTTATTAGATAGGGAGCAGTAATTTTGTGGTTACAAGAAAGGCCTATGAGTTTCTAATCCTTCCCTACATTGGGAATTTTGGGGGGTGGGATACATTTTCACTTTTCTATTCCTCAGATTTCCTAAATTATAACAGAAACAATGTTAGCTTAAGAACTACTTTGAGACCTTTATATTTATAAAATTCCAAAGGGAGATATTGTTTATTCATGATGTTTATATTAAGGGCCTACTATGCACTACAGGCACTACATTAGATCTTTGAATGGTCCTTACCCTCAAGGTATACCCCATGAACACAGATAAGTAAATACAAAATAGTTTTGAGGGTGGGAAGTTTCCAAATATTATAGCCTTGTCCTTATGTGAGAGTTTCAAGGATGGTGTGTGGGCTGAGCATTTTACTGAATTGTGTGAACTTTAGGAAATTATTCAGTCTTCTTGAGTTATGATTCCCCAGCTGCAAAATTAATTACACACTTACCTCCATCCCCAGGGTGTGGCAAGGGTCAACGAGTTAATGTTTGTGAAACACTTCAACGTCCTCATCTGAAAGTTGTTAGCTTCCTGAGACGTTATTTGAAGAAAGCAGAGAAAAAAAGTGTTCATGTTCTCCAGGATCATTGTCACAACAAAACAGACTCTTTTCAATGCCTTTTTTTTTTCTGGTTCTTCTGTCTTTATCATACAAAGCTGTTCTTCTTCTTCTTCTTTTTTAAGCTTTTCAGTAAGTGCAAAGTATGTTTGTATAGAAATTAAATGGAAAGCATAGGCCACGAAAGAAGTTTTTTTTTGTTGTTGTTAAAGAGATCAATACTATTAATTTTTCTTTGTTAAGATCCAGCTAAAGTATCTATGCTTCCCTTGGGTAGGAGGACTTATGAAACATCCAGATGTAATGTTTGATCAGACAACAGAGAGGGAAAATAGAAATGTTTCATGTGATAAGTGAGTCCATGTGGTGCATCTTTCCACCTCCCCATCCTTCCCCAAATACTCAAACTAAAAGTTATTGTTTAGTTGTATGACATGACTGCTTTCTAACCTTGGAACATTCAGGTCAGCCTCTATCAATATATTTCCTTATGAATTAAAGAGTGAGCTCTCATGGTGTTTTTCTAGTCACCTAAAAGATGCAGTTCTTTGTTTTTATTTCTTTACTATCTCTCCTTTCTTCTAGGTAATGGGACTCTTGACTAACCACGGTGGGGTACCTCACCAGCCCCAGACTGATTATGCTCTCTCCCCTCTCACCGGGGGCCTAGAACCAACCACTACTGTGTCTGCCAGCTGCAGCCAGAGACTAGACCACATGAAGAGTTTAGATAGTCTGCCAACATCTCAGTCCTATTGCCCACCAACCTACAGCACCACAGGCTACAGTATGGATCCTGTCACAGGCTACCAGTATGGACAATATGGACAAAGTGAGTACTAAGTCTCTTGAAGGGGGATAATTAATTGTTCTTGGAAGTCTTACCATTGCATTATTTCTTGTACTATGTAAAGGGGATGGGGAAATGATTAATTCAAACATTGTGATATAACTATATATATATATATCTGTAAGAATGTATGTGTCATCTCTTCCATTAGTACAGTAGAAAGAGTGCCAGTAAGTTCAGATTTAACAAAAGAAATTCTTTGGGGTGGCTAGATGGCACAGTGAATAGAGTGCTGGCCCTGGAGTCAGAAGGACCTGAGTTCAAATCCAGCCTCAGACACTTCACACACACACACACACACACACACACACACACACAAACCTAGCCATGTGATCTTGGTCAAGTCACTTAACCCCAATTGCCCTACCTTTCCTCTCCAAAAAGAAAAAAAAAAAGAATGTATGTGTCTATAATAATTACGGACATTTACATAGCACTTGAAAAGTGTTTCACATACATTTTCTCATTTGTATCTCAATTTAGACCTGTGAGGTAAATGCTGCAGATGTTATTATTATCCCCATTTTACAGATGAGGAAACTGAGACTGAGGTGTTAATTGGCTCACCCAAGGTCATACAGCTAGTAAGTGTCTGAAGTGGGATGTAAACTGAGGATTTCCTGAATTCAGGCTCAACTTGACTGCTTCAAAATAATAGCTTACATTTATATAGCACCTTAGAGTTTGCTTTTTATACATTACCTCATTTAACCCTTTGGCAATGTTTCAAGAGTGGTGCTATTGTTACAACCTTTTTACAGATATGGAAATTGGAGCTCAGAGAAGTTAAATAATTTGCCTTGCATCAAATAGAATCTGACATGGGATTTGAAATTATCTATGTCTGAAATTATCCATCCATCCATCCATCCATCCATCCATCCATCCATCCATCCATCCATCCATCCATCCATCCATCCATCCATCCATCCATCCATCCATCCATCCATCCATCCATCTATCTATCTATCTATCTATCTATCTATCTATCTATCTATCTATCTATCTATCTATCTATCTATCTATTCATCCCAGAATCAGATCTCTTACTCAGATACTGGATCAAATAAGAGTTTGGTTGCATAATTATTTTCTTAAGTGATGTCAACAACATCTTGATGTTATTAATTGCTGAGACATGAAACCTGATTGCCATTAGGTAAAACATAAGGGTTGGCCAAGATGATATAATCACTGGCAGCCCAGTATTAGAAACACATGTTCTTAATGAGGTCAGCTCAAGACTCATTATAGTATATACTCCCAGATACACAGAGTTTTGTCAAACTTGTCCCAGGAATAAAAATATTAGTCCCTATCCTTTGATACCCTGGTATTAAATATGACATGGTCAACCTGTAGCTGACATTGCCCCTTGCTGGGAAGTTGTCACAGCATGACTTAAAAAGCTCCTTTTGTTCTCTTGCAGGTGCCTTTCATTACCTGAAGCCAGATATTGCATAAATGAACTGTCCACTTTGAGTTCAGTCTGGTCCCATTTCCAGTCTCCATTACATAGACAAGAAGAATCCTCTCTGAAAAAGTCAACCCCTTTGGCGGTGGGGGGGTGGGAGAGGGTCATTGTGACAGAAGGTACAGGAGAGTTGTTTTCTTTCTCCAGTAGTTGTTTTCAATATACTCTTGGACATGTTGGACAGAACAGGTGAGAAGAGGAAGACCTTGGGCAATACAAGACCAGTGGGGCTTTTTAAGGCAACGCTTTAACATGGCCACACATCAAAATATCAAACTGTTTAGTGCTGAGAGAACACATTCCATTCTTGCTCCTTTAAGAAATATCTGGCCTGATTTGGACAAGCAGAATGTTCTAAAACTTAGCAGTCCGATGCTGTCAACTAGAACTTGTTGGATGTCCAATGCTGACATTGCTATGATTTTTGAACTGTTCAGTTTCTGAAGCATGAGCAGACAGGAACCTTCTAATCTTACACACTGGAAATTGACATCCACAGTCAATATCAACATCTTTTGGAAGCTGAGATAGATATAAAGGACTTCCAGGATAAATTATTGATGATATTCTCTTTGGTAATCCAGTTGTCAATAAAGGTCATAAGCCCATTTTGCCAACCAGACATGGTATAACGTGAAGAGGAAACAAACAAACTTAGTTTTGTCTTTTGGATCGGGCTGAGTGTATGACTTTTTCCTAATCCCATGTTAAACATTTGGAAGCAAGCAAGGGGGAAAAACAGTGACATTGATTTCCACGACTGCCTAACAATGTGCAATACTGTGTACCTCACAGAAGCTTTGGAAACATCCAAAGTGATATAAATAGAATCAGAACTATATTTTTGCAGGTGTTTTTATTTTTTCAGTACATAATTCAGTGTGGTAAAATGCAGAGATGTTGCAGTTTGCTGGACAACCGAAATCCAGTTTGCTCCTTATGATTTAAGACCGTGTCAGAGAATAATGCTTTTTTTTTTTTTTTAAAGATTACGTTTACATTCTTTTATTTTTTACAGAAGACAGGGCAAGAAGAGAAATGTCCATGTGGCTGACATGTAATTTTAAGTTATACGATGATATCCAATATTAAAAGATTATAGGAATTGAGGTTTACATAAGTTTGTGTTGTGACATTGTAGAATGTCAATAAATTTATGTTTTGAAATGCTAAGAGGAACAGGAAGATGGAAGGCAGTGTTATTTATTTCTCTTTATTCTTGGAACAATGAATGAGGTAGGGCCCAAATACATTCCTTTTAGCATTAAGGACTATGAAGTAGGGAGTTAGTGAGCCTAGGAATAGTACAGAGATTAGTACATACATTGGTCTTAAAGGGTGATGGACAAAAGAAATACTCTCTTTGTGTTGCAGCCTCTACCAACAACAATGTGTTGTAAAAATGTCTTTCATGTAAAAAGTGCAGTAAATATTTACTATTTATAATGAATAAACAGTTATGAAAACTTGCAAAACCCTGATTTTTCCCCTCTGAAAATCTGATGAATTAAATCTTTAAAAAAAAATCTGTAAATAAGGTGCCTACTTAACACATGACCTTCAGGCTGTATTTTTCACATCAGAACATAACCCAGACAAATAATACTGTATGTATGCCCCACACCTCTACGTCCTGAAAGATGGTCTTTATGCACTGTGGTATTTAAGATTGAGGTATACATTTTCACAGGTGTGGCATCCAGAATAGACCCCCAATCCCACTTTTGCTCTCTAACTCTGGTTCTCAGACCTATCAAATTCCTCTACTGTAGCTTTGGCTTCATGTTTTCCCCTGGACTCCACTTCCCTGTCTACATTACCTGTTGATCTGTCAGCATCTCTCCCCTACGCAGAAATGCTGGGGTGCTTCTATTACTCTAGAAATCCTCATTCATGACATTTATTCACCTTTAAATGGACAGCTCCCTTGTATTCTGTCATAAAAATGTTCATGTCTATACTCTCGTGTGCAGAAATATCTGAAAACATCTGGCTTTATCCATCAAAATTCCTAGAGACTGCACTCTTATTGCATTATTCAATGTAATAACAATAATAATTATAGCTAGCATTTATGTACTCCTTACCATATACCGGTTACTGTGCTGTTATTGTATTTGTCTCATTTGATTCTCACAATAATCCTGGGAGGTAGGTACTATTATTATCCTTATTTTACATATGAGGAAACTGAGGAAAACAGAGATTTAAGTAACTCCCAGTGAAACACAGCTAAGAAGTATCTGTGACTGAATTTAAACTCAAGAACTCCTGACTTCAGGCTCATGACTCTATCAATGATATCACTTTAGATAGATTCATAGTTGGAAAGGACCTTAGTGTATAAGTCATATTGTTCAACTCTCTACCTTTCTCCCCAAATCTGGTTTTGTATATGAAGAAACTGAGATCCAGGGAAATTAACTTGTGTGTCTGCCCAATTTAGGTCTTCTAACTCCATTCCAAGTTCTCTTTCCATGGTACCTCCTGTTACAAGACTTCTAATACACATAGCAACATCTAAGCTTGTCTTGTGAATCTTGCTTCCCTACCCCTTCTTTCATACTCCCACCTGTCCATTTAAATGGCAGAACCTCACCTAGCAGTCCTGTTTTTAACACCTCCTGGAAGATGTCACCATTTCCCCTTCATTTTACCAATCCTCTACCATTGTGTATAGCCTTGTTTACAAAGTTAGAACTTCATCCCAGGCACCACCCAATAACAGCATTGGACATTGAGCATTGGACATTGGACATTGCATGGATAGGGAGAAATGCTAAGTGGGGGACATGGAGCCTTTTGGCAGGACGCTAACATAATATATTATCGTTTTCAATTGTGAAATCTAGTTTTAATCAGTCTCAAGAAGAACATGGTTGAAATGCAGCTGGGGACATGAACCTTCCCTTACTGATGGAAGAGAACATTTTATTATTGCTTAATGTAGGTTTAAGCTATTTTTCTATTAGAAGCCTAGGTTCTAGTAAACATTGGAAATGGATGGCAAATGGGGAGGTGAAGATTAGATCCAAGAGCCATGATTACAATCAGAGCAGAGGGAAGTAGGTGGAACAAGAAGATAGACCAGAAAACATGTGGGTTGTTCATTGGCCTGAGGGTCTATCTATTATTCAGATCCTGAGAAGGAAGGATGGGTAGGTGAGGAGGGGAGTCCAACAGCAGGTCCATCCACAGGCACAGATTGAAAACAAGTTGATCTGGGAGGGGATCCATGTTGGGAGCAAAATGGGAACTTGAGGCTTTTGGAAGGAAAGCAGGAAAACCTGCTTTCATGACCTTGGACCATATGGGTTCCAGAGAGAAGAGGAACCCAGACATCAGTCTCTGTATAACATTTATACAGTACTTTACAAAGCACTTCATATATGTCAATCTTGTTTGATCCTCACAACTATTTTGAAAAATAGATTCTATTATTATGATCCCTGTTTTATAGATGAGGAAACTGAGGTTAAGGGATTCACATAGGGTCACACATCTAGTATGTTTGAGGTAGATTTGAACTTGGGTTTTCCCTGACTCCTAGACTTAGTGCTCTATGGACTATACCACCTAGTTGCCTAGTAATATAATTGGAAAAGCCAATATTTCCCCAAAGAGGGCAAAGCTACAGGCCATAACTGGCTAGCAGATTTGCTTCAAACAAATTTACCAGGATAGAGAGAATGAACAAATAATAATAACTAATAGCTAATATTTGTATAGTAGTTTAAGGTTTGTGAAGAGCTTTACAAAAATCTTATTTTATCCTTGCAACAACCCTGGTATGTAGGTGCTAATGTCTCCATTTTACAGATGGGGAAACAGGCAGTGAGGCGAAATTATTTGCCTATAGTCACCCAGCTAATGTGTCTGACTGGATTTGATTTCAGGTTTTCCTGAATCAAGATTCATTGCTATCTCCTCTGTAGCCTTCTAGCTAACAAGGAGAATTCAAGGCAGGGGTATGCTGGAGCCAGCTCAGACCGACTTTCAAGAGCCAATTTTTAAATTTTCAGCACCAACATTTACAGCTCAGAGGT
This sequence comes from Petaurus breviceps papuanus, assembly GCF_028583685.1. Classification (NCBI taxonomy): domain Eukaryota; kingdom Metazoa; phylum Chordata; class Mammalia; order Diprotodontia; family Petauridae; genus Petaurus; species Petaurus breviceps. Next base: position 3,790,706 of record NW_027186457.1, on the reverse strand, counting down.
TGGCGCACACTATAGGTTAAGGCTTGATTTTTTGTTGTTGTTGATTTAAGAAAGTAATGGAGAGGGCAGCTAGGTGGTGCAGTAAATAGAGCACTGGTCCTGGAGTCAGGAGGACCTGAGTTCAAATCTGACCTCACACACTTAACACTTACTAGCCATGTGACCTTGGGCAAGTCACTTAACCCCAATTACCCTGACTTCCCCCCTCCAAAAAAACAAACAAAAAAAATAAATGATTTTCTAGAAAAAAAGAAAGCAATGTAGGAAATATTAATAATGCAGATTAAACTTGAAAGGGGGTCAAAGAGGGAGCCAGGTGACCCAGTGGATAGAGCACTGACCCTGGAATCAGGAAGATCTGAGTTCAAATGTGACCTCAGATTACTTGTCAGAGCAAGTCACTTAATGTTTGCCTCAGTTTCCTCAACTATAAAATAGGGATTATAATAGCACCTACTTCACAGTGTTATGGTGGGGCTCATATAAGATAATCTTTGTAAAAAGTGATGAGCACAACGCCCGGCACATACTAGGTGCTTTTCAAATGCCTATTCCCTCATGTGTGCATTTTTACCTGGCAGAGAGCCAGTTGTTAAACATATGAGCACACCACTGTTTTATGGGCAAAAGAAAGATCCTAGGAACCAGAGCCAGCGAGATGGACAGGAGGAAGAAGGAAGTCAAAGCATAAAGCTGTAAGGATAACTAAGGCCATGGCCTTGCAAACGTCAGGCTCAAGGGAGAATTTATGGGACTGGGGATGGTGATGGTAGAGGCAGAGAAAGACAGGCACCTGGTGGGAAAACAGCAGCAGAAACAACAAAACAGGCTCGACCCAGACCAGAGAAACATTCTAGAAAGTCTGAGACCCCAAACAGCCGCAGGGTCACAGAACCTCAGGGACCTTAGCAGCCAACTAACACAACAGGCTTCTCAAAGACAATTCTAGAAAATGGCTGACTAGTCATTATCCAGAAACCCTCCAATAAAGGAACCCTGCTGGGGATGGAGGTGGTCATGTCAGGTCTGATTGTTAAGAAGGTTTTCCTGTTTTAAAGCCTCAATCTGCTTTGTTACAACTTCCACTCATTTTTCTCCCTAGTCTTAGCCTTTGGGGCCAAACAGGATGAATCAAATCCTTCTTTGATGTGACAACTTTTCAAATACTTGAAGACAGCAGTTTTGACAGTCCAGTCTATTGTGGCTAGAAAAGAAGAGATTGATCTAACATACAGCCCTGATAGGAATGGACCAGTTGTCTCTGAGACCAACACCCAGAAGAAGAGAGATGAGGGCACATGGAGAAGAGAGGGGGAACTAAGAAAGCCCAAGGCTTCATTTCCTGTATATTGATATGTGGGACCAGGACTTCTTGCACATTTCCCTTTGATATTTTAACCCTTTGTATGCTTCTTTGTTACAACAAAACCCTTAAGAATGGAGAATTTAGTGGTGCGGAACATAATTTCATGATAAAACTCTCTCCACTAACCTACCAATGACTGTAACTAGGCCCTGGAGAGTTATATGAGGCACATAGAGGTTAGACTGACTTGTCCAGGGTTTCTCAAGTAGCAAGTGCCAGAGGCAGATCTGAACCAGGCGTACCTAACTCTTTAATGCTGACACTTTACCTACTATCCCACACTGCTTCTTTGAGGGAGCAGAGTCATTGAAAAGACAAAATGCAAGCAAACAACCAAAAAAAAACCCTTGAGTCCAAAAAAAACTGGGTTGATCAGAAAGGAATCCAGGCCAAAGGGGGAATGCAGTGTCAGATAGAAACCAGTAGGGGGAGCCATCCAGCAAACCAAGTCCTAGCATTTGTTGGGAGAAGAAAGGTTGGGGATTGTGGGATGCCTTCAGAGCCGCCATAGTGTATAGGATGCTTCCAAAAAATATGGTTCAATTCTTCGGACCCATTTCACAAAAACCTTGTTACAAATGCAGGTTATATAAGACAAACTCAGAAGAAATGTGACTACAACGCCACCATTTTCCCTCCTGTCTCTGATCAGTCTTGATGATTTCTTTGGGTTCCTCCAGTTTCTTAAGTCTCCATATTGGTTTCTTTTGCATCTTGTGCTCTGGTTCTCTCTTTTCTCTGCCTTTATTTTATCTCTCTGTTTCTCTATTTTATGTTGCTTTATTTAATCTACTTTTCATCTCTTGTTGCTTGATGTCAGTGTTTTTTTTTTTCCCATTTATCAGCCTCTATATTTCAATTTTTCTCTGCTTTGTCCAGCCAGTGGAAAAATCTGTTTTTTTTTGTTTTGTTTTGTACCAAACTCTAATACCACTCTAATACTTCCTTCTTCCACTTAGCCTATCTGGATGACGAAACTCCTGGTATTATTTCAACCCATCCCAATTCCTTTTTCATTCAAGAGGAAAAATCACCGAGACACATAATTATTGAGGTTTTATTTGAAAAGCCAAAATTAAAAATATACTAGCAAATCAGATAATCCAAAGGGTCAGATAGGATCAAGAAATTGATGTTTATTGTCAAAGATGCAGTTGGTGGTAGATTGGACAGAGCTCATCAGGAAGAACTGAGTTCATAATCCAGGTTCAGACATTTACTAGCTGTGTGATCCTGGGTAAGTTGTTTAACATCTGTTTTTCTCTTTTTTTTTTCAATTGTAAAATTGGGGTAACCATAGCAAATATCTCCTTATAGGTTGTTGTGATGATTGAATGTGATATTTGTCGAACACTTAGCACAATGCCTGGCACACACATTTACAAATATGTAAATATTTATTCTCACTTTATTGAGATGTATTACATAATAGACCTAGAACTGGAAGCAGAGGAGCAGTAGGAAATGTTTAATGACCAGCAAAAAATAAATGTATGCAGACCACATGGATAAGTTTAATCTTCATTATTAACACTTGTACCCAATCAACAAAATGATAAATCAAGATCTGATTTATTGGCTTACTGATTTCTGAAGTGTGAATGTTTGCATGAAAAATTGAACAACTGACTTTCAGTAGCTTGTCAGAGCTGGTGGAATCACATCCCAGCCAGGATAGGATTTAAGGGCTTATCTGGTTTACTGCCTTCATTTTTCAGAGTTGACATCCAAGTCCCAGAGTTACAGATTGTAAACAGCAGAGCCAAGATTTGAATTCAGGCTTTAGGACTCCAAGTTTTTTGCTCTTCCCACCACACCAACTTTGCTGAACTGAAGTGACATGTCAGTGACCCAACATTGGCAGTAATTTTGTCTTTGACCCTTCCAACTCTCTTCCTAGATGGCACATTATAAAAAAGAAGTTCATTTTTATCATAAGAATTTTTTTTCTTTTTGGAGGGCATTTGGGGTTAAGTGACTCGCCCAAAGTCACATGGCTAGTAATTGTCTGAGGTCGGATTTGAACTCAGGTCCTCCTGACTCCAGGTCTGGTGGTTTATGCACTGTGCCACCTAGCCGCCCTTTCATAAGAATTTTTTAAACCTGTTTCCCTATACTGAAAAACCTTTCCATGCATATTTATGGCATTCCATCAAATTCTTTGTCAACAAGGGACTAATATGATGTTAATATCCTTAAAATCTACTACATATGTGCCAAAGTAATAAGAAGGTGATTTCCATCAATCAATCTGGCTAATGCTCATGAATTAGCCAAATGTGCCCACCGTCTCTTTCAAGAGATTAGAGGAAGTCATAGGATATTTGACTTGGCTACTGAGATAATCTATCCTCAATAATCTAATGCTGACTAAAGCATAGAACTCCTTGACAATAACCTGGATAAATAATCATCCAGCTTCTACTTTGACCACTCTGAGCAGTGGGGAGCTCACTATTTTAACCTGCTTCATTTTTGGACAGCTCTGTTAGGAAGCTGTTATTTATGGTGAGGCAAAATCTGTCTCCTTTTAATTTCCTGCCATTGGTCCTACTTCTGCTCTCAGGAGATCTTCCCTCCCATCCCCCCCCCCAAAGAAAAAAAAGTCTAATCAACTCCTTCTTCATATATGAAGTTACTATTGTCTCTTTTCTTCCCCTTCTGCCCCGCCTCCCCAACCTTCTCCTCTCCAGGCCAAATGGCCTCCGTTCCTTTAACGAATATGGCATTCTGATTACTCTCCATGAATGTGCCCCAGCTTGCCAGCAGCCCCCTAGACCCCTTTTATGTGAACATGGTACTAGGGGACCATAATCCCAATAATCTATAATTAGGAGCTGAATGGACCACATGGGGCCATTGCTGTGCTCCATAGGACAGGAAAACCTGCCTGGAGGAGAGAGCTTGTTCTCAATCTCACTGAGTGATTGTTTGTAGTCTTTAATTATGCACACAAATGGTGCCCCCAAATCACAGATAACAGAGAGCCAATGATATATTACGGGCTGCACAATGTGGGAGCCAAAGCGCTAATATTTATGCAGATGGCTCTGTATTCTTAGCAGCACCCTTAGACAATGACTCATCGATTGGGAAGCCTATGTTTGATGCCACATGAGAGAAAAGAAAGGGACTATTAAAACTGGATCCAGGGCAGGTTGCCATGGGTCTTGTGGGGGGGAGGAGCTCCATTTCACCTTCTTTTCACATCACTCCTTCCATTTGCTTATTGGCATTTGCTTAAAGAGAATTTCAGTGCCCAATTATGTACCCCTGACTTTTATTAACCCCCTTCATGTTTTGCTGCCTGAGGCCACCAAAGGGATGGGAGAGTCAGAATTGAAGGGAGATCCTAAGAGCCACCCTTCCTCCTTCCTACAAACATGGGAGACACCCCAATGAGTCAGGAGTCCCAGTGGACTGAGGTTGGCACAGGCTGAAGCCACAGGGCTTCTCAGCAGGGGTGGGCAGTAACAGGCTGCTTCCAAGCTTTCAGAAGTTGTGACAAGACAATGCTGTGAAAACTGGAAAAGGCCCTGAGGCTTTGGGACTATATTGAGAAAGGGAAGGGGAAACTTTAGGGCAACAGGCCTCTGTAGCTTGGTGCTTTTCTCCCTTTCCTCCGTCTGGCCTCTCACCCCTCCAAAAAGCTGTTGTTTGTTCTAGCCTCACTTTTTCCTGATAGTTGGGGGGCCAGAGTAGGAAATATATACACTATTGGTATACATAACATATGCATATAAATATATGCATGTGAACATATAAAAGTAAATAAATGAATATATGTATTAAACCACATTACTTAGGACCATGGTTCTGTATGTTTCTTTCATACAAAAGTGTTGTTGTGACTCTGTGATCCCATTTGGGATTTCTTTGTAAAGATACTGGAGTAGGTTGCCATTTCTTTCTCCAACTCATTTTTCAGAAGAGGAAACTGAGGCAAGCAGGGTTAAGTGACTTGCTGTAATGTTAATGGGATATAAGATCTTCCCATCCCATTAATAGGCCTCATGTGGAGCCCATTAAGGGAAGCTTGTTGGGGAGACTTGCTTGTAAGAAGGCTTTCACACCTTTTGTTAATTTTTAATTAGGCACTGAGTCGTGATGTGATGGTTTCCATGCCGTCTGGCTCTAAAAAGGGTATATAAACTCTCATATTGGTTTGGGGCTCATTCATGGGAAGAGTGTTCTTGTGATTTGACCAGATGAGGCTCTGGGTAGCTATTAAGAAGCCTCCTGGCTTTGAAAAACCCAGATGTTGGTGCTTCTGTCTCTGGTAACTATATATGTATTGCCTTGGTCAGACAGTTGGCTAATTTTTTAGATGTTTAGAATCCCTGTCTGTTGGTCTTTATTTCTCTGCTTGTATTTTCTCTGAATTTCAGGGTCTTGATTTTTCTCCAGATTAATGAATGTAATTAAAAAAAAGATTGTTGACCCCTTGAACAGCTATCTGTCCTAGTGAAGCAGATGTAAGAACCTGTGCTAGCAGCCATTCTGGGTATGCCAGTGTGGGTGCTGCTACACTTGCCAGGGTCCCACAGCTAGTGACTGTGTGATGCTGGGGATTTGAACTCTGGGAGATGAATCTTCCAAACTCCCTGCCTGGTGCTCTGTGCACTGACGCCACCTAGCTGCCCTCATACAAAAGTAGATGGCACAGAATGCCCCTGAGTATGTTTCCCCTTTGCTTCCCATAGCTTGCTAGCCCTGCCCTGATTCTCTGAAGTCTCCCTTGATATCTGAAACAGCAATTTCATTATGGCTGATCTTCTTTCCTTTCCCTTCCCTGATTTTTAGCAGAGGGAAAAGAATACTGACAAACTAGTTTTAACACTTTTTATATGCCTGTATGACTTTGGTAAGTCCCTGATTATTAATAACAATGACTATTTATTGGGGCAGCTAAGTGGCACAGTGAATAGAGCACTGGCCCTGGGGTCAAGAGAACCTGAGTTCAAATATGGCCTCAGATACTTAATACTTACTAGCCGTGTGACCTTAGGCAAGTCACTTACCCCAATTGCCCCTCCAAAAAACAAACAAAAGGATTATTTATAATTATATTAATAATAATTATTATTTAGCACTTTCAAGTTTATATTGTTCTTTATAGAATAGTCTTATCTGAATCTCACAATGTAACCTGTGAAAGAGTGAGGGGAGGGAGGGGCAGCTAGGTGACTCAGTGAATAGAGCACCAGCCCTGGAGTTAGGAGGACTTGAGGTCAAATACAGCCTTAGACACTTAACACACACACACACACACACACACACACACACACACACACATGCACGCACAAACTAGCCAAATGATGTTGGGCAAGTCCTTTAACCCCAGTTGCCCTCCAAAAAGCAAAAAAAAAAAAAAGACTGAGGGAATTATTACTCCCATTTTACAGATGAGAAGATTGAGACTCAGGCAGGTTGAAGTAACTTCCTCATTGTCACATAGCCAGTATCAGAGGAAGGAAAAAAAAGTGTCAAAGGCAAGATTTGAACCTAGGTCTTCAGCCTCAATTTTCTCATCAGTAAAATGAAGAACTTGGGGGTGGCTAGGCAGTGTAGTGAATAGAGCACTGGCTCTGAAGTCAGGAGGACCTGAGTTCAAATGCTGTCTCAGACACCTCACACTTACTAGCTGTGTGACCTTGGGCAAGTCACTTAACCCCAATTGCTCTGCCCTCCCCCCTCCAAAAAAAAAGCAAAAAAAAATGAAGAGCTTGGACTTGATGACCTCTTACGTTCTTTTTAGTTTTAAATCTGTGAATGCTGATGCTAGCTCTCTCATTCCTTCTCCCCCTCCTGTGTCTCCCCACCAAAATAACAGGAAGATTTTTTTTGGTTTCTGGCTCCAGAATGTTAAAGTAGAAAGGGGATCATGAGTTCACAAATTCCATCCTTGATACTAAAGACCTGTGAGGATTTGGGCAACTCAGCCTCACCTGCCTCAGTTTCCTCATTTGTGAAGTTTGGAGTTGGACTAGAGGACCTCATAGACTTGTAGCTTTGGAGCTAGAAGGGACCTAAACAGTTACCATGACTTGTCCAAGGTCCCATTGGCAGGATCGTAGGATTATAGAACTAGGGCTTCGAAACCATGTGGCCTAATTCTCTCATTTTACAGATGAGGTAGTTAAGACATAGTAAGGCCAAGTGACTTTCCTAAGATCGCACTGGTAGTAAGTGCCAGAGATGAACAAGATTGCTCCATTCCCCTTCCAGCCCTGACATTCTGAGATTGTAAGACCCTTATTATCACAGCTGCCTCCAAAGGAATGTTTGTAGCCCTTTGTGACCCTCACTCCGACTTGTGGGAGAAAGTGAGACAAGGAAGGAGGCAGGGTAGGAAGCTACTCTGAGGAAACTCTGAACGTGTTTGGTTCTTCCCTTCTCCAGCAAGGGACACTCACAGCCTGAGCATTCTGGGAGAACTGAGCCTCCCCCCTCCCCCCAGGTGGGATCATACCTCAGCCTCCTCAGAGTAAATTTGTAGGGGAAAGTGGAAAGAAACAATGGCTACTTTCTCCAGTTCTTCCTCCCTTCAGGGAAGTGACATGGGGACCTTTTACCTCTCCCTTCCTGGGCTCACTCCTCCCTGCACTCAGAGCTCAGAATCGGAAATATTTGGTTTCACCATGGGAAAGTCAATGCTAATTACCTGAGGAAACTCTCTTATATTTTAGCTGGTCAGCACTTCCAACCAACTTCCTAGTTCAGGTGGAGTAGAGCCCTTGGGTAGATTGGGGGGAGACAATTCCTCTATCTGGATATCTGCTAAATGGGGAAGTCCTTTCAGCTCTCAATCTCTGACCTTAGGATTCCTGCCTAGACTGTGGGAACCATTCCCACTAACTCTTTATAAGCTGCCCTGCTAATTACAGTGATTTATCTCAACTTTTTAGAATTTGTGCTCAATTACTCTGGAGGATCTTAATGATTACATATATCATTCAATGAGACAAATTAACTCTGTCATTAGCTATATCTGACTTCAGTTCTGAACTCTATTCCACAAAAGTCAGTTTATTTCTTAGACATTGTGCTTTAATATTTGCAAAGCAATTTATATATTTTATCTCATTTGATCTTCATAATAGTCTTGTGGGGTGGGGGCTATTACTGTCCTCATTTGACACATGAGGAAACTGAGGCACAGAGAGTCGAGATTCAAACTCCAAATCTAGGGCTCTATCCACTATGCTACCTGGCAGCTCTTGTGGTCATCCACTCACAATTTAAGATTAGAGGAAATTTGAGACACCCCATGTTAGTGGGGGTTCTTAGCAATGTTCCCTGGGCTGAGGGTATTACTATGTAAATGGCAAAAAAGCTTGGTTTATAGAGGCACCTCACCCCTCCTGAGCTTGTAATGTCTTCTAAAGGTTCACTGGAGCTTGAGGGATATTTGAAGGGCTTAATGGTAATTGCTGGGGGGCAGGTAGGAGCTAAAGGGACAAATGGAAAGGGGCATGAGTGTGTATCTTCAGCCACAGATAGACTCAGTGGGAAGTGTGACCATGTATGGAGTGGAAGGATGGTTGCTACCTGCACTCTTGGGTAGGGAAGAGGTGAGCAGAATTCATACAACAGTGGAATGCCTTGGTGTAATGCAGGTGGCAGAGAGGTCTAAACCCTATCTCGTCTTGGAGCATGGGCTTTCTGGGCAATGCTTCCTTTTCCCAGTGGCTTTGTGGAAGATTGTATTGATTTGTGTGTAGGGATCTGAGAGTGATTTCATGATCTTAATTGTCCTGGTTGTCTCTGATCATACCACTTGGTCTGTTGGTAGAGAATGTAACAAATGGGGGAATAAATCAAATATTACCCTCACATTGGATATAAGTTACAGTATAATTACAGGTTGAAGGACACCCTTTGCAAATAAGGCTATGATGGATCTCACCAGGGTTGACTAAGAGTAGAGACTAGTAATAAGAGAAGACATTTCTATAGCACTTAAAGTTTTGTAAATCATTTCATATGTTATCTCAGTTGGTCACAAAAACCTACATGTATTATTAATATCATTCTATTTTTAACTAAGGAAATTAAAGCTCAGAGATATTAAATGACTTGTCTATTATGACTTTTCTTGACTACAAATTCAGTTACAGGGTACCATACTTACTGCCTCCAGTGGCAGGGCAGACATTCTAAGATGGTACCTAGAGTGGGATTGCTGAGGTAATCTGTACAGGAGATGTTGTGTCAAGGAGGCAATACATAGAGATCTAGCATGTAGGCAAGGGAGGTCTGGTGAAGATGCCAGAGGACCAAAAAGAAAGGCAGATGGAACAGAGTCTATCTGGGTAGTCTGTCAATCAATCAACTTTTATTAAGTACCTACTAGGCACCAAAGTTTCTAGATGATTAGGCAATCAATCAACCGACAAGTATTTAGAAAGTGCCTACTATGTGAATTAGAAGAATGTCTACCCCAAGCATGTGAAGACTTTCCCCAGATGAATGGGCAGATGACAACAATTTATTCCAGTGGCTATGAAGGCAGCTGAAGCAGGCCTGCACAACATACAGCCCGGGGAGGAATGTTGTTCACGCCTGTTTTACATCCTTAACAGTTTTCGTGGGCCGCCCAAAATCCTTTCTTGGGTCAAATGTTGTTAAGGCCTGGCTTAGAGCTTGGCCAGACATCGAAGATGCCAAGGTTATCCACTGCATCCCAGGTCATTACTGGTTGCCTTGATTTTTTTCCTGCCATTGGACTTTGATGACTCAGGAAGAGAGAGCGAAGCTGATAACTTTGTACTGAAATCCAATTCACGAGCAAGTCAAGACATCACCCGTGATGTCATTGGTCTGCTTCAAAAACAAAGGATGAACAACAACTATGTGTCAGGGCCTGTGCCAAGTATGGGCTACTCAAAGGAAGGCAAAATAATGCTCCCTGACCTCAAGGAGATCGCATTCTAATGGGGAGACAATATACAAACATGTACATACAGAAATATATAGGGTAATCCCAGAGGGAAGGTGCTAGCAGTTGGAGGTAAGTGTCTAGGGGACTGAGAGGTGCCTCTTGAAGGAGTAAAGATTTGGAATGGGTCTTGGAGGAAGCATTCAGTGTTCTGGAGGTCTGGCAGCTGGTTTCATGGACCCAAATACAGGTACTATGGTTTGGGGAAGGGTTATAGTCTTTGAAAAAAAAATGATTAGAATAATATAAGATTCCAATCCCAAAGAAATTAGGATATAAACCAGGGCTCTGAGATGGTGACTTGGGCAAGGGGATGGTAACATGGGAAGTAGTTATGGGGTATAAGTTGGGTTCTCAGGCAAATAGTACTGAGACTGAAGGGACAGGTCAAAAGGAAGGCTGACTTCATGCTAAGCCAGCTAAGAAACTTACATATACCCTGCCTGAAGGTCAGATTGGGCCTAGGAGCACCTTGCAGGTGGAAGGTAAAGTGGTCCCATTTGGAGTGGAGGGACACTGGGAGCCAGGCCTCCGATTACAAAAGTAGCCTTAAGTACACTCTCTTTCTACACTGTCTATAAAGAAAGCTCTTACGAAGAAAGCCAATAGTGTAAGCAAGATCAAAGGAACAATGTTTAACCAGTAGGAACCAAGTGAACAGCATGCCTTCCAGTATCCACAACTTATGTGCTAATTAGAAATCACTCATTGATTCATTAAGGCAGCCCTCCAGGACTTCTGTTTGGCAAACAATTTGTTCCTTGTTATTTCAAATTACTGTATGTACATGAAAGCAATAAAACCGCATTTTTTTTAAGGTCAGAATTGCTTTAGCTATTTACGCAATAGGATTTCTGTGACAGCTGGAAGGTAAAGGTCTTCTTCCCTTCTCCATAAGGCCTCTGTCTCCTAAGCAGCTGGAACATCTGTTGAATTTATGTCTAAAACAGGGTAGACAGAAATTTACAGGTAAGTTAACCTGGACAGCACCCAAATCTGAACAAAGGATAAATTAGAATCAAATGAGATAACTATAAAAAAGACTTAGTGTGGTGGCTGATATATAGTGAGTACCATATAGCTATTATTATGATTAATTATTATCTCTCCCTCTACCCTTCCATCTCTGCCCCTCACCTAGAGAGAGAAATTATAATCATAATAGGTATATAATTCTCTGTCTCTCTGTCTCTGTCTCTCTCTGTCTCTGTCTCTGTCTGTCTCTCTGTCTCTCTCTCTCCCTCCTTTTTTTGTCATAAAATCTTTAATGGCTGTGGTCAACTAGACTAAAGACCCCTCCAGGGCAGTGATCTTGTCTTAGACCTCTTTGAATTTTCTCCCCCAAAGTTCCAAGCCCAGTGCAATCACTTAATATCTGATTGATTTGATTTGTACTTGGAAGAGTTTTCCTTTTTTTTTTTCTTTAAATATTACAATAACTTCATACTTTTTCAGGTGGTAGCTAGATGGTGCGGTGGATAGAGCTGGACAACTTTGTCTACCTTCTTCTGGGTCCACTTTTAATCTCTGCTATTGTATTTCATGATCCAAGACTCCTGGGTGGCAGCAGCTTTCTGAATCTGACCAGCTGCAATGGCCATCTTGAAGGTAGCTTCTAGTACCTGCTGGAGGAGATCGTGGCAGCCAGTGTGTAGGTGTGGATGTGTCTTCCAGTGTTTCCCTCCATGGCCATTTTGCCAGAAAAGCATGCAGTTTTCCCTAGGCTGGAAGATGATTGAAAGAGTGGTTCCATTTCTTTCACTCAACTTTACTTATTAAAATATTATGTCAGTGTTTGTCAGTTCAGATGCTCTCCCTCAATTTTCCTAAATCATGGAACATTTTAAAGCATTGTATCTCTTCCCATGAAGGAACCACATCTGTAACAATTCTGTCTAATGTTTATGCTCAGTATTATTTTCTGCATATGTTGGTGTCAGATGAGATAATATTTATAGAATCCATGGCACAGTGCCTGGCACATAGTAGGCTCTAATATTGTCTCTCCTGGATCTATTTTCCAGGTCAGTAATTTTTTCCCATGAGATGTTTTACATTTTCTTCTATTTTTTTCATTCTTTTGAATTTGCTTAATTGATTCTTGATGTCTCATAGAGTCATTAGCTTCTACTTGCCCAATTCTAACTTTTAAGGTGTTTCCCTCAATTAGCTTTTGTACTTTCTTTTACATTTGGCCAATTGTACTTTTTAAAGAGCTGTTTTCTTCAGTGGATTTTTGTATCTCCTTTTTCATTTGGCCAATTCTATTTTTTAAGCAGTTTTCCAAGCTGTTGGCTCTCTCTCTCTTTTTTTCACAATTCTCTTGCATCACTCATTTCTTTTCCTATTTTTTCTTCTACCTCTCTTATATGATTTATATTGTATTAATTTATTTTTAGTTTTCAACATTTACTTTCACAAAATTTTGAGTTCCAAATTTTCTCTCTATCTCTCCTCTTCCCCCACTCCAAGGTGGCATGCATTCTGATTACCCCTTACCCCAATCTGCCCTCCCTTTTATCACCACCCTCCCTTCTCTTATCCTCTTCTTTTTTATTCTTTCTATTTTCCTGTAGGGCAAGATCGATTTCTATACCCCATTGCCTGTATATCTTATTTCCCAGTTGCATGTAAAAACAATTTTTAACATTTATTTTTAAAACTTTGAGTTCCAAATTCTCTTTCTTCTTCATCCCCACCCACCCTCACTGAGGAGGCAAGCAATTTGATATAGGTTATACATGTGTAGTCATGCAAAAATACTTCCATAATAGTCATGTTGTGAAAGGCTAACTATATTTCCTTCCATCCTATCCTGCCCCCCATTTATTCTATTCTCTCCTTTGACCCTCTCCCTCCTCAAAAGTGTTTATTTCTGATTACTCCCCCCCACCATCTTCCATCCCTTCTATCATCCCCCATCTCATATGCCCTTCCCCTCCTACTTTCCTCTAGGGTAAGATAGATGTCGATACCCAAATGAATATGCGCTATTCCCTCCTTAACCCAAATGCAATGAGAGTAAGGTCCACTCATTTCCCTCTTGCCTCCCCCCTCTTCTTCTCCACTGTAAAAACTTTTTCTTGCCTCTTTTATGTGAGACAATTTAACCCATTATACTTCTCCCTTTCACTTTCTCCTAATACATTCCTCTCTCACCCTTTAAGTTTATTTTTTTACATAACATCCCTTCATATTCAACTCACCCTGTTCTCTTTCTCTCTCTCTCTCTCTCTCTCTCTCTCCCCCCCCCCTTCCCTCCCTCGAACTACCATAATACTGGGAAAGGTCTTTCCATGTAGGAATGTAAACAGTTCAACTTTAACAAGTCCCTTATGATTTCTCTTTCCTATTTACCTTTTTATTCTTGGCTTGAGTCTTGTATTTGAAAGTCTAATTTTCTATTTAGCTCTGATATTTTCATCAAGAATGCTTGAAAGTACTCTATTTTACCAAATATTCATTTTTCCCCAGAAGCATTATACTCAGTTTTGCTGAGTAGGTGATTCTTGGTTTTAATGCTAGCTCCTTTGACCTCCAGAATATCATATTCCAAACCCTCCAATCCCTTAATGTAGAAGCTGCTAAATCTTGTGTTATTCTGATTGTGTTTCCATAATACTTGAATTTCTTCTTTCTGACTGCTTGCAATATTTTCTGGAATTTGGCTACAATATTCCTAGGAGTTTTCCTTTTGGGATTTCTTTCAGGAGGTGATCAGTGGATTCTTTCAATTTCTATTTTACTCTCTGGTTCTAGAATATCACAGCAGTTTTCCTTGATAATTTTCCAGGTCAGTTGTTTTTCCAATGAGATATTTCACAATGTCTTCTATTTTTTCATTCTTTTAGTTTTGTTTTATAATTTCTTGATTTCTTATAGAATTCTTATTTTATGATAATTAGATTAGACTATTAGACTATAATAATTCATTAGCTTCTATTTGCTCCATTCTAATTTTGAAGGAATTATTTTCTTCAGTGAACTTTTGGATCTCCTTTTCCATTTGGCTAGTTCTGCTTTATAAGGCATTCTTCTCTACACTGACTTTTTGGACCTCTTGTTGCCATTTGGGTTAATCTATTTTTAAGGTGCTATTTTATTCAGTATTTTTTTGCATCTCCTTTAGCAAAGCTGTTAACTCGCTTTTCATGATTTTCTTACATCACTCTCATTTCTCTTCCCATTTTATCCTCTATTTCTTTTACTTGATTTTCAAAATTCTTTTTGAGCTTTTCCATGGTCTGTGACCAATTCATATTTTTCTTGGAGGTTTTGGATGTAGGAGCTTTGATTTTGTTTTCTTCTGGTTTTATGTTTTGATTTTCTTTGTCACCAAAGTAAGAATATATGGTCTGAGTTTTTTTCTGCTGTTAGCTCATTTTCCCAGCCAATTGCTTGACTTTTTAACTCTTTTGTTAAGGTAGGACTCTGCTTCTAGTATGTAGTATGTACTGTCTCAAGCTTAAGGGGTTTTGTGCAGTTGTTCTCAGAGATATTTCTAGGGACCAGTAGATTTTCAGTTCTTCCAGGGTGGTATGATCAAAAGAGAGGTGTTTGCCCCTTCCAGGGCCTGTGCTCGGGTCTGTGAGTGACCATAAGCACTCTTTTCTACCTTGGAACAGTGAGGAGGATTTCCTCTCCAAGGCTGCCACCAGCTCTGCCACACCCATGCTGCTTCTCATGGTAGGACCACCATGCAGGACTGTGACTCAGATCCAAGCTCAGGAAAAGCAAAGGAATCCTTTCTTAGGACCAGAAAAGATATTCCTACATTCCCTCTTGAATCAGCTGCTCAATCCCCCCACCACTGTGGGAGTAGGACCAGACTACACTCCTCTCTCATGCAGGTCTAACGGACTTTTCCTACTGACCTTCTAAGTTGTCTTTGGTATTTGTGGGTTAAGAAGACTGGAAACCACCACAGCTGCCAGTGATTCAGTTCCCTGAGGCCTGCTTCAGGTTTGCTGGGGGGGGAGGGGGCCCAGTCTATGCTGCCATGGCCTATGTTCCTCTCTCTGAGTGGCACAACAGACTTTCCTGTCAACCTTCCAGGTTGTCTTGGGATGGAAATTTGTTTCACTCTGTTATTTTGTGGCTTCTGCTGTTCTAGAATTTGTTTAGAGTCATTTTTTACAGGTATTTCGAGGTCTTTGGGGGAGAGCTCCAGCCAGTCCTTGCTTTAACTCTGCCATCTTGGCTTTGCCCTCTTAGGAATTTCAAGCTCATTTTTGAGCTCTTCTATGAGTTCTTTCTGGGCTTGAGACCACTTCCTGTTTTTCTTTGGGTTTTTGCCTATAGATGTTTCGACACTATTGTCCTCTTCTGAGTTTGTGCCTTGGTTTTCCTTGTCACTGTAATCACTTTCTACAGTCAGATTCTTTGTTGTTGTTATTTTTGGCTTTTTTTTTAATTGGTCTTTTCCTTTCTTTTAAATTTGAGCTCTGCACACAGGGCAGAAGGGGCTCTGTGTGAGACTCCTTGTGACTGCAGGCCCTAGCTGTTTACCTGGTGGTGTGCTGATATTGCTGTGAGGTCCCCCCATCGGACCCTCATGTCTGGTGCTATGCTGAGAGGGTGGTGTGTGTGTGGGGTGGCTGGCGCTGCTGGAGGTTGTAGGGGTCTGGCAGCTTACCATGTGCTGAGTTGAGGTCGTACTGCTGGTGTCTGGCATGTGCTGAGGCCTGGTGGGGTGTTTCCATGTTTCCCAGGGCTACACTGAATCACGTGGAGGTCTGGCTTTCTTTCTCATCATGCTGGAGGATGCCTATTTGCCTGAGGTTATTACATTGGAGCTTGTGGAGGTCTGTGTAGGCTCTCTATACATGTTTATTCTCTCCCCCCTTTCCCTCCTTGGTCTCTTAGCAACATGCTATCATAAATGACAATAGTGATTATAATATATCCCTCAAACTAATCATCTTTATTCTTTTTGCCAACTTTCTACTCCTTTACATCATGTTTCTTCTTATTGTTTTATTTTATTTTAATTTTACTCACACAATTTCTTTTCTTCCTCCTTGTCCTCTTTCTATTTTTCTTAATACAGGCTATTCCAAAAACTCTTAGTGCAGTTTCTGGCTTTAATAGAAACAATGTCAGTACTTCAACATTTCATGATTTTGTCAGCTTAAGTACTCCTTACAATACCCTGTATTGGGTATTATAGCTTTTCTGTGATACAGTAGATTTTTGAGTACTAGGTTCAGCTCTAGATATAACTTCAGAGATCATCTAATCCAACTTTCATTTTTACAGATGACGAAACTAAGGCACAGAGAGATTCAATAAGTTACTTAAGTTGCATTGATAATAAATAATAGTGCGTTCTTCATTATTCCACACTGCCATCAGAGGTCTTCAAGAGTGGCTGTGGTCAGCATGTTCATGGCCCTGAGTCGTACCTGGTGATGAGTGGTGCCAGTCTTAACTAGATTTATTTTCAAAGAATGGGCCTATATAATAAACGAGCTAGAAGCTGTGTGGCTTGAGCTCTAGGGGCATAACTTTCAAGAACCTAGGAGTCACATTGATTCTAAGATGAAGCATCCAATGAAGACTCGAGGTGGGGGGATGGGGGTATTTTTCCATATTTGTCAGGAAATTAGCTGAATCATCTGTAGACTTGCAGAGACTCTCCAAATTCTTTGTATCCATGATTTCTAGTTCTAGGGCCTGCCTTATACATAGACTACATAAATGACCATTTGTGGATTATGCTTTTGAAGATATTGGGGGAAGAAACAAACAACTTATTTCCCTGAAAACCCTCCCCCTGTCCCCAAGCCAGCTTCTTCAGTCAATAAGTAAGTTAGGCAATCAACATTTATTAAGCACCTACTATATAGTAGGCACCCTTTATTAAGCACCTACTATGTATTAGGCACCATGCTAAGCAATGGGGACATAAAGAAAGGTAAAAGACAGTCTCTCTTTCTCAAGGACCCCACAGTCTAATGGAAGAGACAAACAACTACATAGAAACAAGATAGATTCCTGACACAAGAAATACTTTTAAGAGGGTGATGGCTTTTCATCCTACAATCAGAGACTAAGCTTAAGATGGCCTTTCCCTTGGAGAAGGATTTTAATTGAAGACTAAAAAACAAAGACCAGAGAAACAAAGCAAAATGTCTTCAAGGGTGTTTTTATGCCCTCTCTCAAAGTAAGTACTTTGGGGCCTGGACTATGTCATTATATACATGCTGCGTATGAGACCAAACACATTGAGGGTAATTAAATCCATGTTTGGGATTATTGTAACTATTGTTCCTCTTCTGTCTTCCAGCATTGTGTTCACATGACTTAGCTCTGTAAAAGAATCTGGCCATGCCATTTTTACGAGGCTCAGTTAAAGCTGTTCTGTGGATAATGATACAATATTTTAATATCGTATAGTACTAATTGTTACCAGGT
The DNA here is from genome assembly GCF_028583685.1 of Petaurus breviceps papuanus. Taxonomy (NCBI): domain Eukaryota; kingdom Metazoa; phylum Chordata; class Mammalia; order Diprotodontia; family Petauridae; genus Petaurus; species Petaurus breviceps. The sequence continues at coordinate 3,772,983 of NW_027186457.1, read as the reverse complement.
CTCACAAAGGCATATGTGGAGATATTTCCAGCTGACTTTGGGATAGGACATTGAGCCTAGTCACCATTCCTTGGAGGAGATGGTACCGATTCTATGCTCGCTGATTCTGGGCAAGAAGAACTTAGAAGCAAGAGGATCTTCGTGATTTATAGCCTCTGATCTTTATTTCCTCTTGCCTTATTTACTTTCTATTGACCATGTCTCTAATAAGTTTCTCTCTTCAGTACGACCTCCATATAGTTGTCAAAATAAGCTTTCTATAATGACTACATCCTTCTTTTGCTCCAGAGTCTGAGTCTGATTCCCTGGAATTTCACTTCATGTTGCCTTCAGGACAAAAGACAAACTCTTTTGTTGGCATTTAAAGTCCATCATGATTTGATTCCAATCTATTTTTTTTAAAGCAATTGGGGTTAAGTAACTTGCTCAAGGTTACACGGCCAGTTATTATTTCTGGGTGTGGTGCTGAGTATCTGAGCCCGGATTTGATCCAGGTCATCCCGACACTGGAGCCGGTGTTCTTACTCGCTGAGCCACCTGGCCACCCCAATTCCAATCTATTTTTAAAGACTTATTAAGTTGCTCTCCCTTATGTACTCTACATTTCCAATCAGACTGGTCTGCTTGTGATCCCCTGTGTGTGACCACCTCCAGGGATTTGCATAGGCTATCCTCCCATGCCTGGAATGCTCTCCCTCTTAACCTTCACTTCTTAGAAAGCCTAGTTTCAATCAAGATCAAGCTCAAGAGATACTTCCTACAGCTTTCAAAGTTACAGGTTGCATTTCTTTATATATTTAAAAAGAAAAACAGTACATAACCCAGGTCTGCAGTCTTGTGTACCCTCTTCTTCTGAAGCAAAGCCTTTCTAGCTGTTAGTGTTTTCCTCTCATTCCTAAGGATAATTTTGTACTGATTTCGTACATATCTATCTGTCTATGTGTTGTATCCACCAACAGAGTGTGAGCTCATTGAAAGGAGGCACTGTTTGTTTACATGTTCAGTAATGTCCCAATTCTTTGTGACCCCATTTGGAATTTTCTTCTTTTTTTTTCTTTTTGGAGGGGGAGGAAGGGCAGTTGGGGTTGAGTGACTTGCCCAAGGTCACATGGCTAGTAAATGTGTCAAGTGTCTGAGGCTGGATTTGAACTCAGGTCCTCCTCACTCCAGGGCTGATGCTCTATTCAGTGCACCACCTAGTCGCCCCTTGAATTTTTCTTCACAGAGATACTGGAGTGGTTTGCCATTTCCTTCTCCAGTTCATTTTACAGATGAGGAAACTGAAGTGAATATGGTTAAGTGACTTGCCCAGTGTCTGAGGCCAGATTTGAACTCATGAAGATAAGTGTTCCTGATTCCAGGCCCAACATTCTATCTACTGCACATAGTGGGCACTTGATAAAAACTTATTTGACTGTTTGATGAATTTATATTTAGTATGCTAACAATCATGAAGCTCCCATAAGGGAGTCCCATTCTTAAAATTTCATAAAATCTCACCCCAATCCATAACGCCAACATTAGTTCTCAAGATGACTGTTGAATGATTAAAACAAGAGGGAAAATGCAATTTCTCTGGTTAGAAATATCTGTGTTCATGGCAATTATTAGGAAATCCCATGAGGGAATGTTGAAAAAGTGCAACTGAAATAGATACTGGAATAAAATGACTAGGCTTATCTTCACAAAGCTTGAAGGGACTCCACCATGTTCTGAGAGCTCTATCTGAAAAAGGTTTGAGTCCACTTGGAACCCCATTGATGATTCTTGTTAGATCAGAATGAGAAGGGTTTTTTTTCCACCTTATTTGTCTTCCATGGCTAACTTAGTGATTTGTCCATGGTATACGCTCAATGAGAATTAAGTTAAAAAACAGAATGGTCTGTCAGCACTTAGCACAGTATCTAGTAAACAGCAAGTGCTTAATAAAAGCTTTATCTATCTATCCACCCATCCTATATTAGGTAGTGAGTTTTCCTTATCTTGAAGCATTCAAATAGAGGCCAGATAACTCTTGTCAAAGATGGTCTAAGTGGTCTAGGGCTGTCTAGGTGGTGCAGTGAATAGAGCACTGGCCCTGGAGTCAGAAGGACCTGAGTTCAAATCCCTCCAAAAGAAAAAAAAGCTAAAAAAAAAAAAGATGATGTGGTCTAGAGTGTGGCCCTGCACTGGGTGGAAAACAAGACTACCTGATTTCAAAAGATTTCCTTCCAATTCTGATTTATACAATTTTATAGAGTAATAATACATATATCTACCATTTATAAGGTAACACAATCTATTTTAGTAAAATTTCCTTGGAGGCACCATGAAATTCAAATCTGGCCTCAGACATGTACTAGATGAATGACCTCGGGCAAGTCACTTAACCCTATTAGCCTCAGTTTCCTCATTTGTAAAATGAACTGGAGAAGGAAATGGCAAACAACTCCAGTATCTTTGCTAAGAAAATCCCAAATGAGGTCATGGAGAGTTGGACGTGACTGAACAGCAACAAACAACAAACCATGAAGCAATGGAAAGAGAACTAGATTCAGAGTCAGAACTCTGAGTTCAAATCCCAGTTCTGCTACTTAACTGTGTGATCTTGGGCAACTCACTAATCCTCAGCAGGTCTCGGTTTCCTCATCCATAAAATTAAGAGGTTGAATTAGATGAATTCCCAAATTCATTCCAACTCTGAATTTATGACCCTACTTGAATTATTAGATGGGTAATATTTGAACTGAAAACCTGGATGGATACTGAAAATTATCATGTGTGCATACACAAAAATGTATGTATATATAGTCATATATACATATACACACATATGTGTGTACACACATATATACATATACATACACATCCATTTGCACATTTATATAGATATAGCTATACACATACACACACATCAGCAGGTCATTTATTCATTTGGTAAATTACATGTCCCAGTGGAGGGAGTATTGGACTAGGAATGAGAAAACCTGAGTTTGAATCCTACATCAGATACATCTTAGCTGAATGACCCAGGTCAAGTCAATTAACCTCTCATTTTTAGCTTCCTCATCAGTAAAATTGGGATGGTAATAGCACCTACTTTAGTAGGTTATTGTGAAGATCTGGTGAAATAACATTGGTAATGCACTTTGCAAACCGTAATTTGCCACAGAAATTCTAATTACTATTATTAAACATTGGAGGAATGGAGGCAATTCCTAAAAGCAAGATAGTCAACTTCTTATGTATAATTCTGGAGAAGAGTTACATTGTTTATGAAAAAGATTAGGACAATTATTTTACACTTCCATCTCCTAGGTCTACAACCTCTGGGTCGTCTTCTATCTCTTACTGTCCATCACCCCTCGTGTGAAATCAGTTGTCAAATCTTGTCATCTGTCTGTCCCTCTCTCTCCACTCACATGGTCATCATCTTAGTTAAGATTTCCTTCACCTCTGACTAGAACTATTGCACTTGAGCCAGTGCAATGCCTTGCACATAGTAGGAGCTCAATAAATGTCAAATGAATGTTGAATCTGGACACATAATATCTTGAATGATTCAGGTGAAGTTTATAGTCTACTAAGTTGAAATCAAAGATTCATATCCATAAAGTAAAGAAGCTTAATTTTATTTTGAAGTTTGGGAACAAGTTGTTTGAGGGAGAAGGAAAGAGATATTTGTGCCATGAAATACCATCTGGGGTTTATTGCAAAAAGAAGTAAAAGCCACTCATGAATCAATCAATCAATGCTAGGACCATAGATTTAGGGCAGGAAGAGACCAGAGAGACTCTCCTATAGTTTCATTTTACAAGTAAGAAAACTGAAGTTAAGTGATTTGCCCAAGCCAGCATAGGTGAATATCAAAAATGGGATCTGATAGATCCTCTGACTCTTGGGTCCTGTTCTTTTTGCAGTAACCTGACACCTCCTTGGGTTTCTTTAAATCAGGTTCTAAATGTTTCTTCTATGTACTCCCTTATGAAATACCTGAGATGTCACATTCTTTTTTCTGAGTCTACCACCTTCCACATTGGGATCCTATGTAGTCCCTCTTGATCTAAGTAATTTCCACTGGTCAGGACTAGAGATGATGATGGAGAGCTTAGAAATCCCCAAATCCTCTTAAGGGTACTAGAAAACCCTGAGGGAGCAGAGACACATAACGATACTGGTTTTCAGGTAGTAGGGGCCAGGGTAATCACTGCTTCACACAATTTGCCCAGTTACTTCCCAATTAATGGAGGAAGATTGGGAGGCTTAGTTTTTCAAAAGAGGTTTTGATTATATTAGTTGGTGTAGAAAGATCAAGAGACTTCACATCCCTAGTTAAGGCAACTAGAGAATTCCACTTTCACTTTCTAGTTTTGGTAAGTCCCGGGGAGATATAGCTGAAAAATCAGTGTGATGGCTCTAGAGAATACATTTTTTCTCCCCTCCCCTGAATCAGTAAGCATTCATTAAGTACCTTCTGTGTGCCAGATTCTGTGCTAAGCACTGAGGATACAAAGAAAGGTGGTTTTTTTGTTTTGTTTTGTTTTTTTAAAGCATGTCTGCCTTAGAAGAGTTCACATTTTAACTGAGCAATGTGACCACACCCCCCTACTCAATAAACTCCAGTGGCTATGTTACCTACCTAGAACTGAAAATAAACTCTTCCATTTGGTAGTTAAAACTTTTCACCATCTAGCCCCATCTTACCTTTTCATCCTTATTAATCCTCTCCAATATCCTACCATTGGGCTATATCAGAGGGCAAAGCTTCTCATTCAGTTTAATTCAATTCCACATTCAATAGTCAAGCAATTACAATATGAAAGGTGATGTTCTGGGGACACAGAGACAAAACAAAATAACCTTTCATCCTCCCTTCTCCCCCACCCCCCCACCTCCCTTCAATGAGCTCACATCCTACTGGGAAAATTGCTATTCTATATTTAAATAGTCACTTGGACAGGGGCACTTTTATGGATAATTAATTAGCCTGGCAAGGCTACATTAGCCTCAAAGGATTGTAGCCTCAGCCTTCAACTAGGAATTTACCCTACCTGCTTTGTTTCCTGACTTACCTTGTTGTTGGATTGGTCCTTATTGAATCAAGGCCCTGAGCTTTAATTTTTAGGTGCTGGTGATCTCCATGTCAAAGGGTACCACCATGACATGCCTATAGCTACCAGCATCCCACCTGTTTTCTTTAGCATACCCAGGCCATCTCGACCTATCACAGTGTCTGGCATATACTGGGTGCTTAATAAGTGTTGACCTATCACAGTGTCTGGCATATACTGGGTGCTTAATAAGTGTTAAGTGACTGATTTTAAGCAAGGGTGTTTATTTACAAGGGGAAAAAGGTTTATTTTCATGAATAATATAGCAAAACAGTGCAGTTTAGTATAATGGGTATAATGATAGACTTGGAATTAGGAAGATCTGGGTTTGAATCCAAATTTGCCCAGGCTTTTTCAAGCTAACTAAACTGTACTAATTAGAAGTCTCTTAGGAGCCATGTATGTGTCTTCTAGCCTAGAGCCCCATCTTTAGACCTCCTATTCTTCTCAGGGGCCAAAGGTTATTTTCCCCATTCTTATTGGTCCTGTGTTGCCAGTCTTTCTGGAAGTACATTCTTCAGCTTAGGAAATCATTGCTGTCTCAGGATGACATATCACAATGTCGTCTTTAGTCTCCAAGTCAGAAAGAAACCAAAGCCAAGAATTTGCTATAGAAAAAAACGTTCAGAAGAAGAGAGCATTATGGGCTGCTATAGCCAGAGAAGATGGCAACCAGATAGAGCAGGGGAATAGAATTCTGGGCCTGGAGTCAGGAAGACCCATCTTCATGAGTTCAAATCTGGCCTCAGATACTCATGGCTGTGTGACTCTGGGCAAGTCTCTTCACCCTTTTGCTTCAATTTCTTCATCTGTAAAATGAGCTGGAGAAGGAAATAGCAAATCACTCTAGTATCCTTGCCAAGAAAACCCCAAAAGGGGTCATGGAGAATCAGACATGACTGAAAAATGACTAAATCAACAAAAATAGTCAGGAAAGGCTGCAGTGAAACTTGAGATGGACTTTGATAGATGGGCAAGTTATGAGTAGAAGAGTCAAAAACATTTCAGATGGAAAGTCTAAGTATTATAAAAATAAATGTTCTAACATATACAAGTAGTCTAGTAGGGGAGGAACTATCAAGTTGGGAAAGGGTACAGTCTTTGGGACAGAAAGATGCACTTTCTATATTCAGGTTATGCTTTTTACAACTGGCTTATTGCTACTAAGAGTCTGGATCATAGAAATAATTTAATTTATCCATAGCCTCAAGATTTTCCATCTTTAGAGAGACTGCCATTGTCTCCATTGTCATTGGGATTGCCAAAATAAATCAGATACAATAAGTGAAGGCACTTGGGAATTTTGGAATTAAAGGTATTATATGGCTATAGCATATAGTTATTTCATTATCAATGGTAACAATTCATTTTAATTTAACAAATATTTATTAAGTTCTGCTTTATACAAATAACTGTTCTGAGTGCTGAGCACATAAAGTAAAAAATGAAAAAAATCCTCTTTTCAAGGAGTTTATATTCTATTGGGAAGGGGGAGTAAAATGTTAATGAAGCACACACAAAACAATGCAAAGAATTTCAAGAGCTAAGGAGTTGATAACTAGGGGGAGATCAGAAAAAGTATCACATAAGAGGAAAACTTGGTCTGTGCTTTGGAGAAATGATGCAAAAAGATGTTAAACAAGGTAACTTTGGAACTGATCTCCACTTTTAGAGCCATCAACCTTTCACCAATGTTAGGAGTAAAGGACATCTTGACTCACTAAACTTTGGGATATCAGTAAATTATTCTTCTAGTGGCTAAATGGTTTTACATGCCTATTTAGCCATTTGCTTCATAAAAAGTATGCTAACCATGGCAACCCCAGGATTGCATCTTATATTGCCTAGGAAACCAATCAGAACATTTTTTTTAAAGGCAAACTGTTAAAAATGTGTTTCTAACAGCTGGTGACTAGGAGATTGTTGGGTACCCCCAAGAAGGAATTGGCTGAGAGGTTAAATATCATATAAAACCCTATTGTCTAATGGACTTATATCACACCACAGGAAATCAGCACTTGGGCTTAAATGTCGCACAGCCCTTGGAAATATGCTGTGTATTATCCAGTTCCTCAGTCCATGTCATGAAATATCAAAATAAGCCAGGAAAGACACATCCCACTTGACCTTTGCAGAATGATTTAATAAAGTTAGCTCGATACAAAAATATGAAAGGATGGTTGCTGATAAAAGCAGAATTGTGGCTTCCTTCTTTCAGCCCCTGATTTCTTTTGGAAACACTTCACAGGCTTTATTAACTCTTTAATGTTTTTATAATTGGGGGAGTTTGTCCCTGAGGCCATATTACCAATTTTGGAGTTGTGTTCCATAAAGTGTGGACGCTGCGTCTTCTCATTTTTCGTCGCCTTTCAGCACTCATCTTGATATCTTTGTATACTTAGGCAAACATGTTTCCAATTGTTTTTATGTGTATATATGGTTTGCCCTTCATACAGCTATCTTGGTGGGTGTTTTACTGGATAAATTTTCAATTGGGGACCTCCCTTTAGGCAGGTGCCACAAAGAACTTACGCAGTCAGTTAGGAGTGTGTTGATGCCATGCGCAGGTGTAGCTGATGCTAGCCCTTCATTTTTAGAGCAGAGGTAGTAGCTGACATATCTTCTTAATTGTTGTTTTCGTTGTTGTTCGGTCATTTCAGTCATGTCTGACTCTCCATGACCCCAACTGGAGTTTCCTTAGTCAAGATACTGAAGTGGTTTGTCATGGCCTTCTTTAGCTTATTTAACAGATGAGAGAACTGAGGTAAATAGAGTTAAGTAACAGGGTCACACAGCTAATAAATGTCTGAGTCCCCATTTGAACTCTGGTCTTCCTGTGTCCAGGATGGTTCTCTATCCACAGCACTGCCTAGCTGTCCTAATTAGGTATCCCATTATTCTTGTCTACGACTTTTAGCAGCTAGATGATGAAGTAGATAAAAACAAATAAAATAAAACAAAATGGGGGTAGCTAGTTGGTGCAGTGAATAGAGCACTGACCTTGGAGTCAGGAGGACCTGAGTTCAAATCTGATCTCAGATACTTAACACTTGCTAGCTGTGTGACTTAGGGCAAGTCACTTAACCACAATTGCCCTGACTTCCCCCCTAGTAGAGTGCTAGGGCCTGGAATCAGGAAGAGGAGTCTTCCTGAGTTCAAATCTGGCCTCAGACACTTACTAATTGTGTGACCCTAGGCAAGTCATTTAACCCTGTTTGCCTCAGTTTTCTCATCTGTAAAATGAGCTGAAGAAGGAATGACAAACCATTTCAGTATCTTTGCCAAGAAAACTCCAAATGGGGTCATTGAGAGCTGGGCATGATAGAACAACATAGTTTCTAGACTATTGATATAATTGATATAATTATAACTTGTTTCAAAAGTAGATCTCTTTAACAACTGGTCTTGGATCTACTGGCTTGATAAAGATACATTTAAAATGTTCTAGTGATGATGCTAGATTTGTGAAAAATTTCTTTTCGTACCCAAGCATCCCTCCTCCATGGAGAGAACTTACTTGGGAACCTACCTGGTTAGATTTATGAGGTTACTAAGTGTGGTTGCTTCTAAAAGAATATGGAACATTCAATAAGCATCCACACATGAAAGGCACCATGTAGATTCAGGTATATTAATTCTTTCTTCATTTGGTCATTCAGAAAGTATTCCTAGAACCTCAGATATTTGGAGTTGGAATCTTAGCAGTCCTCTACTCTAACCCCCACCCCTGAAAGAATCTCCTCTACAACGTATTCAAATAGTCACACAGCTATTGCTTGAAGACCCCCAAAGAGTAAGAACTGATTGTCTCACCAGGCAGCCCCTTCTGTTTTTGGATAGTTCTAAGTGTTAGGAAACTTTTTCTAAAATTAAACCCAATTTCTTCTTTTGCAACTTCTGTCCACTGCTTCTACTTCTTGGCCAAGCAAAGCAAATGTCATCCCTATGTGACAGTTATCATGTCCCTCCACACTGCTCTTCCCATCCACCATTTTCTTTTCTTTAGGCTATTCCTAACTACTGAATTAACTATTCCTAGTTATTTCAACCTAAATTTATCATATAAACTTGGTCCTTCACCATGCTGAAAGTTCTCTTATGGTCACTTAAAAGCATCCATTCTATATCACGATGCTTAGTTCTAAACACAGCATTCTCTATATGCTGACCAGGACAGAATATAGCAGAACTATTACCTCCTTATTTGAGACTTCGTTGTCAGTTCAGTCATTTTGCTTTGTTTTTTTTTTTTCAGTCATGTCTGACTCTCTGTGATCCCATTTGGGGTTTTCTTGGCAGAGATACTGGAGTGGCTTGCCATTTCCTTCTCCAAAGGAGGAAACTGAGGCAAAGGGAGTTAAGTGACTTGCCCAGAGTCACACAGTTATGAAATGTCTGAAGCCAGATTTGAACTCAGGAAGATGGGTCTTCCTGACTCCAGGACAGTACTCTTTCCACTTTGACATATGAATATCTAATTTCAAGTAGTTTATAACTTAAAATAAAGGTTAAAAACATGAACATATATACATGTATCTAACGTGGGCACTGATTACCACTGATAAACACCAACTAAATACATTATGGGAAATCCTAATTGAGTTCACTCAGTCTGCAATAACCCACATGTGATAAAAGACATAATAGAACAATAGAATGTGGAAAGATGAGAGAGTAAGAAGATGATTTAGGGGTGAGGAAGAACTCAGGGATCATAGTTCTACACTTCCATCTTACATATAAGGAAAGTGAAGCCCAGAGAGGTTAAATGAGTCATTTAGTGAAATCTCTTCATTTGATACATAAGTAAACTGAGGCCCAGGTTCAAAAAGATAATAAGTTGAAAAGCCTAGAGTCATTGCCAGTTGTCTTGACTTATGTCTTGCCACTGGTCTTAGATGACTCTGAAGGAGAGACAGTGAAGCTGATGAGTTTGTGAAGGTTTTCATCACTGAAATCTGATTCATGTGCCAGTCAAGATACCACCCTTATGATGTCATCAGTCCTCTTTGAGAATGAAGGACAAACAACAAGAAAAATCTAGATTCAAATCCAAAACCAGTTACCATTTAAAAGATGGTGGTTCCGGGACAGAAGTTCCTCCAGGACCTAGTCTCTGGTTTGGGCTCCAGAGGATGTTGTGGAGGAAGATTCAGAAGAGAAGGGAGGCATGTTTTCCCTTCTACTCTGCTACTCCCTGCATGGGAAAAGCTAGGGTTTGGATTGTGCCCAGGGATGATAAAAGCATTTTTCTCAGCTCGACTATAGTGCTAGTGGTGGTGAGGATCAAGGAAAATCCAAGAAGAAGAGAAAGAATACCATGTATCACTGGAGAAGGCAATGGTTCTCATTTTTTCCCTCTCATTAACCAAAACAGTTTTAAATAATAAAGAAAAGACTGCCTTTCCACATTTTACCTCTGGGATCTGAGACAAGCCACGTAACTGCTCAGGCCTCAATTTCCTCTTCTGTAAAATGGGAGGTTGGACTAGATGATCTCTAAGGCCCTTTCAATTCTTCACCTTCCAGTTCTTAATTTTCTATTTGACTCCCTCTTGAGAATGTAAAAGGTTTTAAAGGTTGAAGAGAAAGGTTGAAACTGACTACCTGCATGAGCAAGTCACTGAAACTTTTTGTGTCTGTGTGTGTATGTGCATTCATGCATGTATATATACACACACCACACAGATATACACACATGTATGTATGTGTAAATGTATGTGTATGTATGTGCATATGTGTATATATGCACATAGATAAATAGATAACTGAATTTTAGTATAACTGGTTTCATTTGTAATCCTATGTATTTTAATTTGTGTACTTAAAAACATTATTTTGAGAAAGAGTCCACAGGCTTTGATTGCCAAAAGGGTCCATGACCCAATGAAAGGTTAAGAACCCCTGACCTTAAGGAAGCATTTGTAAGAAAAGCAGATGGTGCCAGTGGCTCCACATCCATTCCATGGGGACAAGTCTTTTCTTTCCGATTTCCTTCACTTCCCACCCCCCACGTGAGGGCACCAGCAGGGGGTAAAGTGGCCCACTTGTTTACAGAGACCTGATCTTATCTCTCTCCTCCGTTTGGATGCTGACAAAGAGAATCCCACAGGTAAAATTGATGTCTTAAAAAACAAACAAGACGAACAAAAAACCTCCTCATGTATTCCTCTTTGCACTACCTGCATCAAAGCCAGTTTGGAAGAATAAGAAGAGAGCAGGGCAGCAGTTTTTTTCTGGAAGAATGCCAAGGCACTCTTAGGAGCCTGGTAAATGGCATGATGGTGGAACACGCGATGGCACGTGCTTCTTTGTATCATGGGCCCTTTTCACTTGCTGTGAACCATTTTATGCATTCCCATTAAAGCATCTGTAATATAAATAAATATTTCCATTAGAATTCAATAGGGATTAGTTTAATTAGTGTTTGGAATGAATCTGTTTTTGGTGGTTCCTTCCAGAGAGAGGATTTTCCTGTGTCTGATTGGTCCTTTAAACTCTTAGAACTGCCACTGTAGTGTTGGAAAGGGTCTCAGTGGCCATGTCAGTCAACTCTCCTCCCTATTCCCCCATTGGAACTCCCCACAATAACATATACTGGACACATGGCCATCCAGCTTTTGCTTAAAGATCTCTGGTGAGGAAGAACTCGCTGCCTTCCAAGGCAGCCCATTCCATTTTTAAAAAGATTTAAAATTAAATTCATTGAGTTTTTCCTTCCTTTTTTTTCCTCTCCATTTTCTTTCCACTTTCTTTTACTTCCTTATCCCTCTCCTTTCTTTTCTATCCCTAGAGCTGTGAGGGTTATTCTCCTCCCCCAACAAACAAACAAGCAACAATAACAACAAGGACAGAGATAAAGACAGCGAAGTCTTCGGCCAAAACTCCCTACATGCTCTAAGGATCCCTTTAAAGCTGTAATGTATTTGGAATCACTAGTTCTAGATTCTTGATATTCAATTAACCGTCTCCTTTCCAAGCACTGGCTTTATTTTCGTCATTTTATATATGGTTTCTAGCTGAAAAGCTATGGCATGAGATTCATTTGTGGTTTCAAGCCGCCTGGGATTGAAGAAAAAAAAAATCAGGCACAAGCACATGCATCTATATGTGTGAAACAAAGAAAATACTCAAATTAAAAAAAAAAAACCAAAACGAAGCAACAAAATAAATCCAGGATCCTGGCATTTACACATTATTATGTATATTGTTAATGAAAAAGTATCTTTTTTTCCCCTTCATGTTTGACATCCTTAATAAATCCACTAGGTAATTTTGACAATTGAATATACTTGAACTTGGGACTTTGAAAGACTATTTCAAAAGTATTCAACTAAAAGAAAACTGGAAATAAATTCTCTTTATTTTAAAATGTAAATCAGAATAAAATACTTTTAAGAAATGAATATTGATATTTAAATAGTATAATAGATTAAGAAAAACCCTCCAAAATTATGCTTTTCAGGCAGACCTGGATGTTATAATCTGCAATATTCAAAGGAATTCTCATGTCCCCGAGATCACGGGTCCACTGGCATATTACAAAATGTTACTCAGTGAACATTTCTTGCAGCAAATGTGACTGAATTGTCGAATAGTGTAGTATTTCTCTGTGATATATTAAAAGTCACAGGTGAAATAAATAGAAATTGTGAAGTCAAAAGGCCGGCTCACGATTTCATCCTTGCTAACTGGGTTCTCTCATTCTGAGACTTTTCATTCCTGAGAAAGTGAAGAGTTGGGTTCTAGAAAACAGTGGGGCCGTGGGACCCATTGGAACTGCCCTGCTATGGCTTCTATTCTGAGTTTGCTCAAGTTCATCAGGGAAAATTAACTTTGGCAGCTTATTCAGTGACTAAATCTTGATATTTTTTGGGCTTAATTCATAACATAACTGTAAGCTATTGCTCTGTGTTTATATTTCCCATTCATTTCTCACATTTCCAAAGCATGCTGATATGTGATCCAGCCAGTTCAGCTACTATAATTGGCATTTTTCTAGGGCCAAAAGGAAACAAATTCCTTATCCTCCATACTTTTTTAATTTCTGAAAAACAACAAGTAACATGGTTAATCCTCTTTTTGATCTTTTTCCCTTTTGAATTTTCCTTATATTCTTTACCCTTTTAATCTTTTACTTTCTTTTTAATCTTCATTTTGCCCCACCCCTTTTATTTGACTTCTCGTATGTACTTCTTTAAGAGAATTGGACCAGTCTATGGAAATGGGTCTTTAGATTCCTGTTCAAAGGATCATTATTCACATTTAGAGGACTGGTGATTTTTTGAAGGAAGTTTCATAGGAGTATTTGGGGTGGAGGTCTTCAGACTATCATTTACAATACTGATAGAATGTGAACCAGTTGAACAGCATGACATTAAGCTTTGGGTGTTGAGATAAACGTGAAATGAGAATTTCTCATATCCTCAAAACATAGATCGGAGCTTGTTTTTGTTTTGTTTGTTTTACAAAAGGAGCCCAGGAAAAGTCAGTTTTCCACATAGGGAACCATTTAACTCTATCACAGAAAAATAAACAAACAAACAAAACGATCTTTTTCTTGTGTGTTACAGTTTCAAAATGTAGGCATCGTTACCATGAAATCTTTATTGCTGTAATGTAGATTTTGTACTAACATTCTTCTAAGATTCATGTAAATGCCATGTGATTGATACAAACTCACCAGTAAAGTAAAACTTTAAAATAGGCTTAGAAACAAAGAAAGAGGAATCTTGCATATTGTAAGCATTATTCTCAAGGTATTCTGTGTTACCTGCAAGGCTCATTTTAAAGCAGTCTGCTTGTGAGGCCATAAAACTGCCTCTTCCTACTTTGAGTTCCTTGTTCCAAGTACTCTTATTCTATATTTTGGCTCCTGGTCTAATATTACACCTTTCTCTTTCATCTTTCTTTTTACTACAAACCCCTAATGACAAATGCAGGCAGTTTAGTGATACCGATATACCACAATCTTAGCATGTGAATTAGTCATCATCCAATCAGTTCAGGGGTCAGGCTTAGAGAAACAGTGCCAAGTTAGCAAAATGCTGCTGAGCTGGAGGTGCTCTCCACTTCAAAGTCAGCGTCCTTACTCCCCAGATTTCAGATCACAGAGAGAAACAGCTGGCATTGTCATTTGCCCAGAGAAGGAGGATTTTTTTTTCCCTTGGCTGGGCGGGTGGGTTAGATTGGGGGAGGAAGAGGGGTCTGAGATAAGGTTTCACTACTTTGTAAAACAACAATTTACTTTTGAATGACTTTGCCAGTAAAACACAATAGGAAGTAGGAATCCTTGGAAGCCCCAGATCGCTATTATCATACGTGAGGATCTGACCAGTACTAACCCTCTCTGAAGACAACTTAACCTCTTGCTCCAGCTTCCCAAAACATGCCATGTTCTCCTCTTCTTGCTGACAATTAAGATTTTTCTATCATCAGAGTAATATGTTTAACCATTTTCTTTTTTGGGGAGGAGGGGTTGTGAATCTAAAAACCACTGGGGAGGGGGGAGCTCTGAGTCTTCTGGGGGGGGATTCCTCATGGAAAGTTTCCCATTTCTAGTCCCCCTCTCAAAAGGTTAAATAAGCCAGGTGGTAGGTACCAATCCAGATCTTTGCTTGGAAATCACAGGTAGAAAAAGATGCTTTCTAAGTTTTTAATTTCTTCTTGGTGCCTCCAGAATCCATTCTTAGGAAAAAATAAAGAGGATAAGTCAATACATCATGTAATCCAAATATTAAGAATAATTTCTCTCAAAGTTGCGATGAACATTTTTTTGTTTTTGTTTTAACTCAATGTCCTGTGCTATTATTATGAACCGATTTAACTCCCCGAGCATTAAAGCTTATCTTAGTAAATGGTCTATTATCAGGTGGCTGGAACTCAACAAGTCCTGGAAAGCATTCCATACCAAAAGAGGAAAGGAGTAGGGTACTTGCTGATCTACTTTAAAGACACTCTTTTAAACTTTCGAAAAAACTGCAGCATGAACCGCACAACTTTGGCTTCTCTCATCTCTCAGTGTGTTTTTCAACTAATGGAAAGAAAACTGGAAAACAAAGTCAAAAATGCTACAGAGGAGAAAAATCCAAAATCCAAACCATATGACAATGCCTATTTCTTCGTTCTCTTTGTCATGATGTTTTATTCTTTCCTGGCATTAACTGTCTTTTTGGGTTATGTTCGCTCCAAGAAAGCCATTTCAAAGAAAGATCCTTACCAGGAGTTCAATGAGGATAAGTATCAAGACAAGAATGTGACCCAGTCCATGGTCGAGAAGTATGACTTTGAAGAAGAAAGTACACTTTGAATAACGGAAACAAAGATACTCTGCTAAGCATCCAGGAATATTTTGATGGCATCTATTGGAATGGAGATGTTCAGAGTCACCCTATCCAGTCAAGGTCCAGTTGGGTAAGCCCACATTGTCACCTAAGGGCAGAAGGTACACCGTGCAAAAGAAAAAAGCAATGATTTTGGAAGGAATAGGGATTTTATAAGCCTTTGTTGGATAAAATTTGTTTCCTCTTCCTTCTTTTCTCTATGCATCTAAAAGGAACTGAGTTAATATCAACACAGTTACTATTGTGGAGATTTGGTAATGGGATTTCTTGGATATGCTTATCTTCTTGTAAACTATGTGTAGAAAAGGAAGAAAAATGGCCCGAATCAAGAAGGATGAATTGTTCAAAGGAATTTGTCATTGAGGACATGATCTACAAAGGCCGTGGTTTGTGCTTTTGATGGGAATAATACTGTAGTATCTGCTATATGCAGTAAAGTGGAACATATTTTGCTCTTCTATATGAACTAATGCTGCTTAACATGGAAATATATCAATTCCCTTCTGTGTGTTCTCCCCCAATGCTCCCCCCCACCCCGATTGAATTCATATGTAATGGCAAAAATATTAACACAACATCTGCAAAACATAATTACAGTGCTGTTTTATTTCCCTCCACTGGAAAGCTATGGGCTGAAGGCTGACATTTCCCCTCTCCAAGCACTTGGAAGTCTTCGTTTGTTGTGAGTTTCTCATGTGGAACAAACAAATTTTAGGTTGTCGGTATTTCTCTGGTGATCAATGGTCAGCTGAATATAGCGTCTATCCACATGAATGCACCAGGTGCTTTTTTGCTTGCAATTGGTATTATTGCAAAAACATTATACTTATTTAATATGTTCTATATTCATGAGTATTATCATGTTGTGGTTCATCTTTTTTTTTTTTTTTCTGGAATGAAGAGGTTCTGTGAGAGAAATTTATTTGAAGAGAACTTTTTGTCTTTAGAAAAGTTTTCATACAGCATATTTTAAACTTTGATTTTTCATTGTTACCAACCAGTAATAGCCTAAATTTCAAAGACAGTACTGAAGTAATGAGTTATAGGAAATTCCATTTGTAACATAAATAATTCCATTGATGAAAACTGATACCTAGGAAAACCTTTGAAATTATAATGAATTTCTTGTAATTTATAATACTTTGTGTATCTCTGCTTATTTCAATTAAAGTTACTATAAGGTGAACCATTTAAATATGTACATCAAAGTAAATCTGCTTAGTTTTCTAGTTCCCTTAAGATAAGATGTATTCATGTGAAAGCATTCTTGATCCCTGTGGAAATGTATGTGGATAGGTTTTAGTTCTAGAAGATGGTCAATAGTTCTAAATTTTTTGTTGTGTTTATTTGAGGGAAGCTGATTGTAAATTTATCACTAGGAATTTTAACATTCAGGACAAACACTACCAAGGGCACTTTGACTTGGTCACACACACACACACACACACACACACACACTTCTGATAAATATTTCAGTATAATTAATTCCCTTTGTAATCCTGTATTTTGTTTTATACATCGACAGATATTATCTTGAGAAGGGGTTCATAAGCTCCAGAATCAGAAAATCCAGGACACTATGATGAGGCCTAAATTGGGGAAGATTTTAATATGAGGGATTAACCCCAGTTCAACATTTAGTAGCTTAATCCTTTGCCTATTCTTGCTAAATTCTATTGTTTCCAGGATGCCAAAGGACTGCAAATATAGTCACTAAATTTGGTGCCCTGTTGCAGAACCCTGATCATTCTGTCCAACTTATAGTTCTGGCTATTTTCCTCACACAATCTAAGGTAAATTCCTTAAGGTCAGGAAGTATTATATTTTTATCTTTATATTTCTATACACACACACTGTACATATGCTGAATAAATTCTGAATTTTCTTAAATTTGCTAAAATGTGTGAAGACAAAGAGAAAAAGAAACAAATTAGTTATAAGGTGGTCTTAGGGTTATAAGATCGTAGAATGGCAGAATTGAGCTGAAGCAGATCTTAGAAGTCCAATCTCCTTAATGTATTGATGAGAAAACTGAGACCCAGAGAAAGAATTTAATCTTGAAGTCACACAGGTACCCAATGAAAGAGCCCTGACAAACCAGTCCCAATAGGTTCACTGGGATGAAAAAAATCTTGTCTGAAGGGGCGGCCAGGTAGCACAGCGAGTAAGAGCACCGGCTCCAGTGTTGAGAAGACCTGGAGATCGAATCCCGGGCTCAGACACTTAGCACCCATCCAGAAACACCTGGCCATGTAACCTTCCAATTGCTTAGGGGTGGCCAGGTTGCTCAGCGAGTAAGAGCACCTGCTCCAGTGTTGGGATGACCTGGATCAAATCCGGGCTCAGATACTCAGCACCACACCCAGAAATAACTGGCTGTGTAACCTTGAGCAAGTTACTTAACCCTGATTGCTTAAAAAAAAATCTTGTCTGTCCCATCATAGGTGCTTAATAAATGTTTGTAGATTGATGGATGTTTAGTAAGCTTTAAGGAAGAAAATCCACAAGGATTCTCCAATGTGAGTAGGGAAAGAGACTCATAAAGTGAAGGAAGGTTTGCACATTAGTATAGTGTATGTACATTCCAATTCAATGGAAAAATCATGGACTAGAGTTATATTATGTTTCTGTGCTTAAGGAATAATTCCTCTCTCATATCCTATGCTCTTACTGTAGCCTTTTGGCAGGGATGGAAGCTTTTACTTCCTTAAATGTCTTATCTTTCCTCTATCCAGCAGCAGTCAATATGGTGGTTTGGAATGACTGGAAAGGGAAGGATGTTAATGGCAGTGACTGGGACCTTCTCTCTCTTACCTTGTACCCTGTGGTATGATAATACTCTGATCCTTTTCATGGTCATTCTGGGGACACAGAGGAAATCTTACATGTGTTAGCGATAGTTACTCTTACACCTACATTGAATAGGTGCTTGCCAACCTGGTATGATTTCATGGAAATCTGGAAGACTTTATCTTTCCTCAATTCCTTTTCAGGAGTCCAGAGACTCCTGAAATTCTATTGTTAAAGCTTCATCTTTTTAAAACAAGAGCCCTTGATCTAGGGTTTGTGAATCTAAGTAAATAAACAAATATACACGTGTGTGCACACACACATATACCAGCATTATAATGTATATACACACATGCACACATATGTGTACATATGTATATATAATTCTGATAACTGCATAATTGATTTTCTTCATAATCCAATGTATTTTATTTTATACATTTAAAATTATTTCTTGAGAAGGGGGTTCATAGGCTTCACCAGACTAACTGACCAAGGGGTTTAGGACACACAAAAGATTAAGTATCTCTGCTTTAGAATACTGGAATTACATAATGCTAGAAATGGAAGAAACCTTGCAGATCCTCTAGCCTTGACACCTCATTGTACAGATGAAGAAACTAAGACCTAGAGGTTGTAGTGATTTCCCCAATGCCATGTACCTAGAGATAAGCCTAGAACTCTGGTATATTGACTTTTTCTATCACCACCATATCAATTTACATTGATCCCTGTTAAAATACCAATCTCCCAGGAATTTAAAATTTTAAGCTATTTTCAACTTGAGATTAGATGGGAGAGTAGGGGTAGAAGTAAAGAGTGTGAGGTGATTGGACATCTGAAGAGGAAAAGGAACTACTTAGGGTAAGGCCTGAGTTCAAATGTGACCTCAGACATTTACTAGCTGTGTGGCCCTGGACAACTCACTTAACCTTCTTGCCTCAGTATCCTCATCTGTAAAATGAGCTGGAGAAGGAAATGGCAAAATACTTCAGTATCTTTGTCAAGAAAACTCCAAATGGGGTCATGACAGAGCTGGACATGGATGAGAAATGATTGACCATCACATTTTCAATGTCAGAAAAATCCATCTTTCCATGGTACATAGATTTTGGTACCCAATAAATAAAAAGTAGAGAGTTTTAATAGTTTGCCATAGAATAGTGGAGCTGAGTGGAACTTAGAAGTTTTTTAATCAAATTCTCCTGTTTTATAGATAAGGAAACTGAGATCCACAGGAGGAGTTCAATCACTTACCTAATAGGACGTAGGTAGTAACAGCTGGTCCTAGAACCTAAGGCTTCCAACTCCATGTTCAGTGCTCTTTTCATTATATCATATTATGTTCCTATTTCACACTAAACAGTGATCTTCTGGTCAAAATCCAAATCAAAACAAAACTACAACTGCAAATGAATAAATTAACTTTCAAAGGACACTTAAACCAAAGCATCTGTCAAAGCCTTGGTTAAAATGGTTTTTCTTTAAAATAGTACATTCCTGATATTCACAAAAATAGTCACAGCAAATGCCTTGGTGATAACTGCATTAAAAAAAGTTTCAAATCCATTCCTTTGTAGAATGAACAGGTCATCTCATAGCCCAGGATGCACCTTATCCAGTCCCAGTCATGAACTGTAGCTGCATAGAATTAAGATAGAGAAAGAATGGAGTCCCACAAGCCATAGTATTCCATATGTTGAAATAAGATTGGTTTTTCCAAATGCAGCAATATGAGGTGGCAAGAGAGGGGTGAAAAATCATCTATTTTTGCTTGAGGATAAATAAACTCAAAACTACATCATATTGTACCTGCTAATTTTTTGGCATTTCAGATTTTTGGGGTTCATCTTAAGAACGCGAGGAATTTTACAGAAAGGTAAAGAAGAAAGATGGGAGAATGATGACCAAAGGACAAAAGGCTGTAATGAGGGGCAGCTAGATGGCAAGGTTAATAGAGCACTGGCCCTGGAGTCAGGAGGACCTGAGTTCAAATCCACCCTCAGACAATTAACAATTACCAGCCATGTGACCTCGGGCAAGTCATGTATCCCCAAATGCCCTGCCTTCCCTCTCCAAAAAGCAAAGAAAAAAAAAGGCTGTCATGAAATCAGAGGTTGAATATATATCTGCAAGGCAAGATTGTTTTAGAAGGAACCAGAAAATGATGATATGTAGAGGAGTGAATTAAGTAGACATGACATAATTGTCCTCCCAGTTAACACTGGTCAGAGTTGTGGTGATTGTAGCTTTCTGGAGATGGGAGAACCTGAGAGGGGCTCAGAAGAGATCAGTGAAGGTGATTAATGTGGGAAACAGGTGCCCAGAAGAAGGAATTTGACTGAAGAAGGGCCTAGTATGGACTCTGAGGATGGGAAATGAGATTTAACCAGCCTTATCATGTTGCCCTGGGAAACCTAACCATCTGTTAAACCTTTTACCAGCTTTTCCATTCCCTTCTACCTTGATAGCAACAAATATATACATGATGGAAACCCATGAGAGGAACCATATTTTAAGGGTAATTAGTGAGGAAGAAAAATAAATTTTGAATGGATCCTGGACCATAAGATTGGAGAAGTGATTTATGTCACATACATACATGTTTTACGATGATTTGATCCCTTGAACTTAAGTCAGTTTAGGGTTTCAGATTCTTAGGTGCCATACCAATCTAGGCATCTGGAAAATGGAGCTTTAATAATGTAAAGCCTTGGAGCTTGGAGGTTGGTTGAGTTGGGGTCTCTGAGATGATAGAGTTCAGAAAAGTCTAATTTAGGAATGTCACAACCATATGGACATACACACATCTGCTTCGTGCAATATACTTAAAAAAGGGAAACAATCCCATTTGGTATTTTTCTTTGGTATTTTGTGCTTCCAATCCTGATATATACCCTCACATATCTGGTTATTTATAACCTTAAAGAAATGATTATCAGTCTATATTTTCTCTTCCCTAACAATCCATGTTTTTTCAATTTCTAGAATTGAGTTGAGTTTAGCAAACATTTATTAAGTACCAACTATGTGTAAGACCCTGTGATAGGCCTAGGGGGATAAAAAACAAACAAACAAACAAAAGAATCCCTGCCCTCAAGGAGCTTTCTTTCTACTTGGGGGTGGGGTATAAAATATAAACAACTCAATAAGCATTTACTACATGCCTATTATAGTATGTCAGGCATTGTTTTAAGAACTAGGCTTTAAATAAAAAAAAAACAACCCAACAATTTCTACTCTCAGGGAGTTTATAGTCTAATGGAGAAGTAAGTATGTATATAAATGTAGAGATACGACAGGGACCCAACCTATAATTTTATTGCTCTAGGCAACTCCTGGTGAGGAAACTCCCTCTTCCAATGTGTCTCTGCAACTTTTCACCTTAGAGCAGCTCTGTGGGTAACTGAGTCACCATCCCATGTGGGGTCATGAAAAAAGTGGCAACAGTAGAAGGTTTCTGAATGTACAACGACAAAAAATTAATCAAAAATCAAATACGTAATGAATCTGAGGTGTTTCTGGCAGCCCTTGCCCAAGTCGCACTGGCAACTTCACTGTAGCCTTGGTTATAAACAGAAAACATGTGCACTTTGTACTGTACATGCCTGCAGGTCATACAGTGCCAACAAATGTTGCTGAAATTCGAAAAAGGAGCATGAGTGGAAAAAAGTTTAAGAAGCCCTGACCTAGAGCACTGAGAAGTAAGGTGTCTCATGCTGGGTTCTACAGCCAATAAGAGTAGGGAGCAGAAGGTGGACCTGGTGTTTCTGGCTCTGAGCTCCACTTCCTATCCATTCTGCCACACTACTGCTCTTTCTAGAGATAGACACAGAATAACTGTACTGGGGCTTTGGCACGTGCCTTGACTGCCCAAGGTGGAAAATTCAGGAGTTCCTCCTTCTGGGAAACTAAAGATCTAGTTCATGTTTGGCTATTCTGTAGAACCTCCCATGTAGTTGGGAGTAGTTCTTTTCCATTTCCTATATAGCTGTAACTATTTCTGTCTATATAAATGCCTAATTGTACACAGTCAGGTCCTTTCCTAGTCTGAAGGTGAAGAACTTCATACACATCACGCAGCAAAGGAGGCAGGCAGGAAAAGACTGCTATCTTCCCCTTCTCCCTCTCCACCTCTAAGGACATGTGGCCTTGAGAAATGGGCCTGGGGATTTGGCTCTTTCCTTTGGCCTTTTCCATTGAAGTCTCCAACCTGGGAATTTATACCATTGAGGTCCAGTAGTTCACAGGAATCCAGACCAGGTCTGCCCAATAGTGAAGACAGAGAAAAAGGGTCTGGGGGATGCTAGGTCAGTGGTGCTTTGCATTTGAACTTGGTGGGACTAATGCTATGTCGGAACTGAGCTAAACTGTGAGTGTAATCACCCCTCTCTACCTAAAGCCTGAGGTGGTATGTGGTGGTGTGGAAATTACATCCCTCAGGTATTTGGGGGAATGTTTGTTCTTAATATATCTTTGAAGTAAATATCCTTTTGTAAGAGTTAATCTTATGTTGAGTGGTTAAATGCCAGTCACTGGACTTCTGGAAATGAGGGAATCGTAATAGATGGGGCTACAAGTCAATGGCAGAGAAGAGAGACTCTCTCAGGGTGTTTGAGAAGTGTGTGTGTGTGTGTGTGTGTGTGTGTGTGTGTGTGTGTGTGTGTGTGTGTGTGTGTGTGTGTGTACAGGATGTTAAAATGTAGCCCTCAGAGAGTAGGGCCTCAGAAGACCATGTTTTCAAATATAAAAAGTAGATGTATTTTTAACAAAGGTATATAGTTATTCAAAGTAACTCTGTGTGTGTGTGTGTGTGTGTGTGTGCGTGGGGGAGAGATAGAGACAGAGACAGAGAGAGAGACAGGGAGAGAGACAGAAAGAGACAGAGACAGAGAGAGAATGCATAGATGTTAGGCAGGGAGATCAGGAAAATCTCATGTGGGGGTTGGCATCTGAGATGTATTTGGAAGGAGCCTTGTAAGGTTCTAAGAGCAGAGCATCTGTGAAGCTGAAGAAGGACAAAGGATGGATCAACTGGTCAAATGCATGGAGATGGGAGGTGGAATGTCGGGTCCAGATAACAGACAGCAGGTTAGTTTGGCTAGAATGGAGGGCATATGATGGGGAGGGATGGAAAAGCTTAAACCAAAGCTTGAATCCAAGTCTTTGCTGTGAACAGTCATGGTCTCAGGAGCTGGAGGGGCAAAACCCCCAGACTGTTTACTGGCATAGGGCTCTTCTTCTTACAGTCCTGCAGATTTATTTCTGCTTAGGCCACAGGTCACACTGGGCTCCAGATCAAGGAACCAGGAGAGAATGTCTTCATCTTGACTTCTGAGAGGCACTCTTTGAAAAATCATTGTTTTGTTTTGACACATGACACAAATCCCCGGTTCAGTCCCCTGCAATGTGTAATCTCTCAAACAATTAAATAAAACAGCAAAAAAGAGTGATTGTGCAAGCCTACTTTATTAATTTACTGTTTGTTAAAAGAGGTGGCCCAGTGGATAGAATGCTGAGTCTGGAGTCATCTTCCTGATCTCAAAGCCAGCCTCACACACTTACTAGCTGTGTGTCCTTGGGCAAGTCACTTCTCCCTGGTTGCTTCAGCTTCCTTATCTATAAAATGAGCTGGAGAAGGAAATGGTAAACCACTCCAGTATGTTTGCCAAGAAAACCCTGAAATGAGGTCATGGAGATGACTAAACACAAAAGAAAAGATGAATGCTCTCACTTTAATTAAATGAATACTAATATTTTCAATCTGAGTTTAAAGTTGTTTGCATTTTTCTGGGGGGTAATCATTGTAGATGATATTCTTTTGCCCTAACCCCTCACCTCTTTCCCCCTAAATCTTTCCTTCTTCCAAACTTCCTTATTTCTTGTGAAGGCACCTACCATACTTCAGTGTCCCAGATACATAGTATCAGCTTTAAATCTGGCTCCTCAGTCTTTTTAACCCCACATATACCTAATCAATTGTTCAATCTTGATATTTCTGCCTTTACAACATTTCTCATGTTCAACTCCGTGTCTTAATTTATCCGGGGCAGCTGGGTAGAGCAGTACATAGGATGCTGGGCCTGGAGACAGGAAGACTTAAGTTAAAATCCAGCCTCAGGCTGTCACTTAACTCAGGCAAGTCACTTAACCCTGTTTGCCTCAGTTTTCTCACTTGTAAAATGAGCTGGAGAAGGAAATGGCAAACCACTCCACTATCTTTGCCAAGAAAATCCCAAATGGAGTCATGAAGAGTCAGGTATGACTGAAATGACTAAATAACCACCTTAGTTCAGGCACTCAGCACATCTCACCTAGATTATTACAATAGCATCCCATTTGGTTTTCCTGGCTCAAGTCTCTTACTACTTCAGCCCATTTTACACATAGTTGCCAAAGTAATTTTCCTACAGCACACATCTGACCAGGTGTCTTCTACTCAATCAGGCCTATCGTCTACCGTTTGCATCTAGAATAAAATATCAACTCCCCTGTTTGGCTTTTAAAACTCTATACAACCTGAGAGTGACCTCTAGTTTTCCTAACCTCATTCCCCATCCCTGCATTCTGTAATCCAGCAAAATTGGTCTTCTCTCTGTTCTCGCCTCACAACACTTCATTTCTAATCTCTGGGTCTTTGCAATGGACTGTCTTCCATGCCTGGGATGGAAGGCAGTACTGTTATCTTATGGAGGACCTCTCTTCCTTTAAGATGCAATTTCCTAATCCCTCCAACTGCTGGTATCCTCCCCTCAAACTAACTTATGCTAAATACCATGTATTGATTATACTTGTGTTATAAATATTTGTATATGTACTTAATAAGCACTTATATGCACTTATTAAGCAATTAATAAATATTTGTTTGGATGATTAATTCTAATTTACTTCATACAAATCTCCTATTTCTTTGAGTTATTCATATTTGTTGCATCTTATCTAATAAGATTCCATTATAGTCAAGTGGCAATATCTGTCCCATTATTTCCTAATGGGCAGAGAGTTTGTTACTGACTCTTCACTATTTTTTTAAATTGTTTTGGTCTTTATTCATTTGTTTATTTATCTTTAGTTTTCAAGATTCAGTTTTACAATTCCTTGAGTTTCAAATTTTCTTGCCCTCCCTCCCCCCACCCCCCATGGGGACCTACAATCAAGTATAGGATCTGCAAACACTTTCACATTAGACATTAGTCAGTTTATAAAGAAGGATTGCATTAGATGGAATGAGCAATGGGAAAGAGGAAACAAAACCAAACAAAAAAGAAAAAGCAGGTAGTTTGCTTCCATCTGTATTCAAACTCAGTTCTTTCTCTGGATGTAGACATCTTTCTCCATCAAGAGTTTTTTGGGGTTGACTTATAACCCTGCATTGCTGAGAAGAGTCAAGTCTATCAAAGTTGGTCATCACACATATGTCGTGTCTGTACTTGTGTACAAATTTCTCCTGATTCTACTCTTCTCACTCAGCATCAGTTTGTATAAGCCTCTCCAGGTAAATATGAAGTTCATCTGCTCCTCATTTCTTATAGCACAATAGTATTACATTATATGCATATACCACAACTTGTCTAGCCATTCCCCAATGGATGGGCACCCCCTTAATTTCCAATTCTTTGCCACAACAAAAAGAGCTGCTATAAATATTTTTGTACATTTCTTTGATCTATTTGGGATACAACCCTAGAAGTGATATTGCTGGGTCAAAAGGTATGAAATTATTTATAGCCCTTTGGGCATAATTCCAGATTGCTCTCCAGAATGGTTGGATCAGTTCACAACTCCACCAGCAATCCATCAGTGTTCCAATTTGTCCACATCCTCTCCAGCATTTGTCATTTTCCTGTTTTGTCATCTTAGCCAATCTGACTGGTGAGATGTGGTACCTTAGAGTTGTTTTGATTTGCATTTCTCTGATCAATAGTGAGTTAGAGCATATTTTCATATTCTTATAGATATCTTTAATTTCTTCCTCTGAAAACTGCCTGTTCATACTGACTCTTCACTACTGCAAATAGTTGATAGCCCATTTTAACCATTTTCATTTTTCAGAATTGCCATACCTAAAATACTCTTCCACCCTCTACAGAGTCCTCACCTGAAATAAAGGCACTGGGCCCAAGTTTAGACAAAGGGAATGTATATTCACCAACACACACATATACAAATACATGTACACATGTATCTATATCAATATCTATATCTATCTATCTATCTATCTATCTATCTATCTATCTATCTATCTATCTATCTAATTGTGGAATAGTGGATAGAAAATATTGACGTTGGACTCAGAAAAACCTGGGTTCTAGCTGTCCTTCTGACACACAATGGTCGAGACCCTCAAAATTGGAAAATTTTTAGCAACTAAGTCACTTTGACTATTATAAATACTCAAATTAACTACAAAGGACTTATGAAGGAAGACACTATCTGCATCTAGAGAAAGGACTGATAAATAGATGTATAGAGTGGTTTTATACACACACACACAAACACACACACTTGTGTCTAATGGTAGCCATCTTAAGGGGGAGAGGGAAGGAAAAAGGAAAAAAAAAGTAAGTTTCATGAGAACTTTATTATATATTTAAAACAAATAGCAAGGTTTACATAATAGATTTGTGGTTTCATGTACAATTATCTTTTAAAAAAATCTTATCTACTATGTTATGGAAATGCTTGTTTTATTTCTTAAGTTCAGCATAAGATAGATCAAATAAAATAAAAACACCTCAGTGCTTCAGACAACTGTCTATAATTCTAAGCTGAAGATCATAGAATTTAGAGTTGGAAGGAACCATTTAATCTAATTCCTTCCCAATCCCCAATTTTATATATGATGAAACTGAAGCTCTGTAATGGGAATGTAAATTTTTAAGATCTTCCTTGCCCCCAGGCTAAAGTGCACCTGGAACCTAAGGTGGGAGGCTTGTTTTTCAGTAGAAAAAAAGTTTTGATTGGCCAGTGGGTCCAGAATGTTGTTACATTCTCTGAGCCAGGAGAAGGCTATATAAACCCTGATTTGAGGGTTTGTTTTGGGACTCACTTTGAGAAGTGTTCTGTGATTTGATCAGATGAGACTCTGGGAAGCCATTGTCCAGAGCCCCCCAGCTTTGAAAAACCTAGATGTTGATTTGGTATGGGTGTAATGGTTGGACAGTTTGGAAACCTGTCTACTTGATCTGTTTCTCTGTCTTG
The DNA here is from genome assembly GCF_028583685.1 of Petaurus breviceps papuanus. Lineage (NCBI taxonomy): Eukaryota > Metazoa > Chordata > Mammalia > Diprotodontia > Petauridae > Petaurus > Petaurus breviceps. Next base: position 3,745,559 of record NW_027186457.1, on the reverse strand, counting down.
ATAATTCTGTCTGTATATTCTGAAGTTCAGGGTACTGACCTTTTTCCCCTGAACTAGGTAAATGACACATATTTGACTGATTAAAGTAAGCTTGTTAACCCATTTTAAGTTGCTTTCCTTTAACAAAGCATATCTAAGAACCTGTGTTGGCAGTCACCCTGGGGAAGCTGGGGTGCTTGCTGCTACAAGCTCAAGAAGAGTAAGTCCAGGATCACACAGGCAATAAGTGCTAAAGGTAGAATTTGGACTTAGGTCTTCTGAATCTGGAGCCAGAACTGGGCTATGCTGCCTCAGAAAGAGGTAATCTGTATTGGTTAAATTAAGCCAAGTCAACAAGCATGCATTAAATATCTACTGTGTTCCAGACACTGCTGAGCAGTGGGAATAGGAAGAAAGGCAGGAGACAGTCCCTGCTCTCAAGGAGCTCACAGTCTAAAGACAATATTATGTACAAATGAGCTCACTCTGTCTCTGTCTCTGTCTCTGTCTCTCTGTCTCTCTCTGTCTCTCTCTCTCTGTCTCTCTCTGTCTCTCTGTCTCTCTCTGTCTCTCTCTGTCTCTCTCTCTCTCTGTCTCTCTCTCTCCATCTCTCTCTCTTTCTCTCACTCCATCTCTCTATGTGCATAGATATGTGGTATATACATATGACATATATACAATGTACATATGTACATAAATATGTACTATATATACATATGAGACATGTATATAAATATATACATACTTTCTAATTTGGAGATAAATCAACCGAGGGAAGACACTAGCATCAAGGACTACTGAATTAGGCTTGCAGAAGGTAGAATTTTAATTGTGACTTGAGAAAGGCTGGGGAACCAGAAGGTAGAGAAAAGGCAAGAGAGAATGCCGGGCATGGGGGATAGCTGCCAGTGAAAATTCCTGGAGTATCTTGTGCAAGGAGGTCAGTGTTATTGATTTGCAGATTTTTTGGTAGTGGTGGTGAGAAAGTTGTAAGAAGATGGGAAAGACAACCAAGTTGTGAAGAACTTTGAATGCCAAAGAGAGGATTTTATATTTGATCCTGGAGGTGATTGGGAGCCAGTGGAGTTTGCTTTGGCAGCTGGGTGGGCTAGAATGTAGAGGCACTTAAGGCACGAGTCAACCAACAGGCCATTGCAATAGTAGAGGTGATAAGGAGAGTGGTGATAAGGAGAGAATGGGGTGTATACTGGAGATATAACAAGTTAAAATCAATAGGACTTGATAACAGGTTGTATATAGGGCTTGAAAAAAATGAGGAGTTGAGGATAATAATTGTGCTGTGAGATTGGGTGGCTGAGAGGATAGTGACCCGCTCTTCCGTTACTTTGGGAGAAAAAAGAAGTTGGAGGAAAGATAATGGATCCATTTTGGCCATGATGAGTTTAAGATGTTGTGATAGTAATGGCAATTAAAGATTCCCCTGTATTGGCTTGGTTTTCAAATTGATTGTATTAAAACCCAGAGCTTGTTAATCCCACCTGTGGGATGGACTTTTTGATGTGAAAAGAAAGTCCTGACTGGGAGGAGCTGGTGACGTAGATTTGGAGAGACAAGAGAGAGGCGGAAGTTCTTTTTGGAAGCAGCACCTCGTGGAAGGAGAGAGACTAAGAGATTGCTGGTGGCTGCTTTGAATTGCCCTGGACTTTTGAGACCTGCCCCCTGAGCTGCCAAGGACTGAGGAGACATGGCTGTTTTGCTGGTACTTTGTCTGTCTGTTTTGATGTTATTTTGCCAGATTTGTCCACTGGTGAAAGACTGTCCTGTTGAAGAAGTCCTGGAACCTGGCATTTGGTTAAGAAGGCCTGAGACTGTCCTGCAGACAGAGAGTGAATACTGTCCACTGGTGAGGGACAGTACTGAGAGTGAATACTGTCCACTGGTGAGGGACAGTACTGTTGTTGCAGGGGTCTGGAGACTGTCCGGCAGACAGAATGAATACTGTCCACTGGTGGAGGACAGTGCTGTTGTTGCAGGGGTCTGGGAGCCTTTCTGTTGGTTCAGAAGCCCTGAAGAAGGATTTTCTTGTTGTATGTTTACAGAAATCCTGGGAGAGGGCTTTGCTAATGTGTTCAGGGGTTCTAGGACTGTTCTACAGACAGAGGATAAATTCATGAAGGGACTGGCAATGTATCTTATGGCCTTGCTAAGCCTTGTCTCTCCAGGAACTAAGATTGCTGAGAACTTGCCTCGTGTCAAGATGAAGAAAAGACCTCCATTTGGGTATTAAGTGCTGTGTTTAAACTTGATGTAACTCTGGGGTAGATTCAATTGTGATCCAGGGGTGGGGAACTTTTGACCTTTTTGTGTTCTATGGTTGAGCAAATGAATGTATTTTACTTATGTTTGGAAACTAATCTCCATTTGAGAAGAGGGGCTTTGTGGTGGACTTAATTAAGGTATAGCCTAGGGGTGGAGAAGTATTTGGAACAGAGACTTTGTAATTGATTGAATGATTGGAAAGTCCTGGGGTGGGGTAGGCCTTGGAGATGATTTAATCACACTTAGTAAATGCTGTATTTTGAATGATGTCATGTTTTGATCTTCTCTGTTCTGGGTTTGTTACTGAATAAAATAGAGAGCACCTATGCTGGTATTTTGAACCTGGGAAGTTGCCTTTGCTTGGTATTACATTACAGATGTCTAGGGAACATCTATTTGGAGATGTCTAACAGGTAGTTGGAGATGTGAATTTGGAAGTTAGGAGAGATGTTAATTGGAGAGTTTGTTGGTAGAGGAAATTCATCACTAGGAATGTACACTGGTAAACTCACAAGTATGGCCAATACATCCCATCCCATACAAGAGACAGTGTGCTATAGAGGATAGAGTGTTAGATCTGGGGTCAGAAAGACCTGAGTTCAAATCTTGCCTGAGATACTTTCTAATTGCAACCCTGGGTATTTTGTTCATCCTCTCTGAGCTTCAAATTTCTCATCTGTAGAATAGCTTCATAATAATGTCTACTTCACAGGGCTATTGTGAGGATCAAATGAGAGTATGCATGTATGTATATATATATATATGTATATACACACACGTGTGTGTATACAGATACATATGCATATACATAATAATTTCCAAACTTTAAGGTTCTAAATATCAACAGGTATTTATTAATAACAATAGCTAGCATTCATCTAATGCATTAAGGTTTGCAAAGTGCTTTACAAATATCTCAAATTATCCCCTCAACTACGCTGGGAGGTAAGTGACATAATTATTCCCATTTTACAGATAAGGAAATTGATACAGTAAAGGTTAAGTGACTTACCCAGCTAGTAAACATTTGAGGCCACATTTGCACTTTGGTTTTCCTGACTATGGGGCTAGAACTCTGTTTGTCCACTGCACCACCTAGTTTAGATGCCTACTAAGTACCAACTATGTGTCAGGCACAGTCCTGGGAATACAAACATGATCAATGAATCAATTCTTCTTTTTTTTTAAGCAATCAGGGTTAAGTAACTTGCTCAAGGTTACACAGCCAGTTATTTCTGGATGTGGTGCTAAGTGTCTGAGCCTGGATTCGATCCCCAGGTCATCCCGACACTGGAGCTGGTGCTCTTACTCGCTGTGCTACCTGGCCGCCCCCAATGACTCAATTCTAGGGATTATGCCAGTACCCATGAAATATTAGCATAACCAGAGAAAAGCCTTTTATGTGTCACCTGGATCCTCTGTGAAGGACTTTTAGACAATAAGGACAAGAAACACATAGAAGAAAAGGCATGGAGGAGCTGTCATTTGCATTGATGAATCCATTGGAATGAGATTATTGAGGCATATTGAAGTCAGCCATACATCAGACATACATCCATGTATCTCTCTCTAGCTGCATTGTGTTTGTTGACACCCTCCTAAAAGGAAATCAGCCTGGGGCTGGAGTAGCTCAGCACAACATTTTTACAGCTTCCTGTTAGAAAGTTGAGCATTAGCAAGAAGATCTAGAGGCTTGGCCATAATGTCCTAATTGGTCTCATTCCCTCATTTGGAAGGAAAAGGATTTAGAAGAAGCTCTTGTTCTTCTTTCCCGGGTATTTTGGGCACAGTGTTGCTGTGGGCAGTGATGGAACCTGGGGACTAGAGTAGGTGAAATGATGAAGCAGGAGGTTACCACTTCTTCTTTCACTCTGTTCCTCTCCCCACCTCTCGTTATCTCCTTTCTACTTCTTGAATTCCTGGAAAAGACACATCATTGAATTGTTTTATGACTCCAGTTGGTGAAAAAAGCATTTATTAAGTGCTTAAAGTATATTAGGCACTGTGTTAAGTCCTGGTGATACAAAGAAAGATTAAAAATACTGTCCTTGCCCTGAAGGTTCTTACATTCTCGTAGGGGAAAGAACACGTAAATGACTGTGTTCATTAAAGATATGTACAAAGTGGGTGGAAGGTGCTTTAATAGCCATGGTACTACAAGTGCATGTGTAAGTGAGAGGGGGAAGAAAGAAGTGGAATGAGAAAGACTTCCTACAAGAGCTTGAGTTTTGAGTTGAATTTTGTAAGAAACCAGTGAAATTAAGAGGTGGAAGTGAGCAGGGAGATCATTCCAGGCACAGGGTACAGCTAGTACAAAAAAGATGAAAAAAATCAGAAGATGGGGTGTTCTGTTCAAGCAACAGCAAATAGACTATTGTGATTGGATCTCAGGGCACATGGAGGGGAGTGAAGTATAAAAAGACTAGAAAGGTAGGGTCCAAGTTAGGAAGGTCTTTATATGTCAAACAAAGGAATTTATGTTCCATTTTGATAAAGAACCACTGAAGTTCATTGAATATGGTGGCGGGGTGACATAGTTAGGCCTGTAGTTTAGGATAATACCTTTGGTACCTGAGTGACTGGAGTGGAGTAGGAGAGACGAGGGTCTGAAATGGGGTGGCAGCCCTGATTGTGGAGAGCAGGAGAAGGATATGTGAAATATGATGAAAGTAGAAACAAGATTAGACAGCAAATTGGATATATGGGGCTAGTAAAAGCGAGGAGTTAAGGAAACGATGAAGTTCTGAGCCTGGGGGGGCGGGGGTGAGGTATCATGGTAACATTGGCAGAAATAGGAAAGTTGGGAAAAGGGTAGGATTTGAGGACAAAGAGAATGAGTTTTGTTTTGGAAATGTTGAAGTTGAGATGAGTTCAGGAGAAACTCAACATGTCCAAAACAGAATTCAGATAAACAGATCTGAGAATCATTTGTATAGAGAAAGTAATTGAACCCTTGGAGCTAATGAAGTCACCAAGTGAGATGGTATAAAACAGGGATTATTAATGGAGGGCCTGTGAATTTGGTTTAACATTTTCTTGATAAATTTGTTTCAATATAACTTGTTTCCTTTATAACCTATGTATTTTATTTTATGCATTTAACAACATTGTTCTGAGATAGGGTTCATAGGCTTCACCAGAGTGCCAAAGGAGTCCATGAAAAACAAAACAAAACAAAAAAGCAACACAAACAAACAAAAAAAGGGTTTAAGACCCTTAACCTGGAGAATTTCAAGGTGTACTGACCAATCACTGCTTCCGTAAGGCCCCCTTTATAAGCTGAGGTTTTTCTCCAGATGGGGGGGGGGGGCTGTTGCTGGCTGCTGCTACTGCTATTGCTGTACCTGGGACATGTGGTAGTAACTGCTCAGCCCCCCACGTGGCCTGATCAGCCAACATGGCGTTTTAATAAAAGGTCCATTCTAAAATTATTACTTGAGTCTTGCTCGCATTAATCAAGGTACAGCAAGAGCCCCTTGCTGTGTACTGACTGCAGTATTTGAGGAAGATGATAGGGCATGTACTCTGTTTCTCCAAGTTGCTTCTTCCAAGGCCAGAATACAGAGATATACCACTCTGATCTCTACAATTGGATTAAACAGAACCAAGAGAAATTAAGTTAAATTAAGAAAAAAAAAAACATTTCTGACAGAGGGGGTAGATTGGCACCATAAGGTGAATTGATCAGGCTGGCCCAGAGCAATGATTAAAGTTAACTGTTGGGAACTTGTATTTTCCCATGGACACAACATTCTATATGCTGATTAGGTTTTTAGGTCTACTTACAGGAGATTATTTAACCCATATAGTGGATAAAATATTATACCAAAGGTCTGTTCTACACAAATAAAATTTTAATACCTAAGCCCTATGATAACAAATAGAGGTGAAATAAAGAACATGGCTATAACATATAACATTGGTTTTCAGGCAGAGACACGATTAGGGGAGGACAAATGGGGTTTTTTCCAAGGGTACCAAAATTTAGAGGACGCTAACAGCAGTTCTCTTTTAGCAAGTAGAAACAAGTGAACTTATTATCTTGTCAGCAAAAATAATTAGGAACCTACTAGATAAGCCACTGCCTTCCTCCAGCAGCTGGACTCTAGGTAGACCCTCCCTAGCCTAGCTCCTCCTTCTTCTCTCCTTCAGCCACTCAGTCAATAATTGGTTGTTGTCCTTTGTCTTGAAGAGGACCCAAATGACATCACTATGTTGGAGCCAAGTTTCAGTGTGTCTGACTGTGGCTGATCAGATCAGTGCAAACTCAGAATGTTTTACCACAGGTTGGGCACAAATAGTCCATGTGAACATTTGGGGTGGATTCTCTAAATTTGTGCATCTCAAGTTTCTTTTGAGCTACCAATTCTTTGCTCTTAGAGCACAGCATCTTTTCCAATAAGGGCATGCCATGCTGGGCAGTCCTGTGCCAGTGTCTCCCATGTCACACAATCAATTCCAAGGTTTTTCAGAGAGACCTTGAGTCAGTCAATAAACATTTAGTAAGCACCTGCTATTTGCTGGTACTGTGCTAGGAGGAAATGAAAAAATGAAAAAGAAACTTAGCTGTTGCCCTCGAAGAGCTTAGCATTTAATAGGGGAAGACAACACACAAAAGGTGAAAAGATTGAGTGGGGTGGAGGGAAGGTACCCAGCACTGTGGGATAATGGAGAAGTTTGGAGGAGTGCAGCCTTGTGACTTGCTTCCTGCTATGGGTGGGGCCTTCCTGGAAACTGCTTCCAGGTGTCCAGAGGTCTCCCCCCATCCCTAGACTTGTGTTCCAAGGTCTGAGGTCTCTCTCATAATTGAATAATACCCTCGCCCCTCCATGCCGTAAGTTCATTTTGTGGTACTTGTTCCAATGCCAGAATCACTCTTTATGACTCTCTTTCTATGGGGAAAATATGATTTGAGTTTCAGAGTTTCATCAGAGAGAGAGAGAGAGAAAGAAAGAGAGAGAGAGAGAGAGAGGGAGAGACAGAGACAGAGAGAGACAGAGAGACAGAGAGATGACAGAGAGAGACAGAGAGACAGAGAGAGATAGAGAGACGAGAGAGAGAGAGAGAGAGAGAGAGAGAGAGAGAGAGAGAGAGAG
>NW_027186457.1:3735723-3738104 GCF_028583685.1 Petaurus breviceps papuanus | reverse complement strand
AGAGAGAGAGAGAGAGAGAGAGAGAGAGAGAGAGAGAGAGAGAGAGCTCACTGGTAAGGAAGCTAAGGATTCTAAGAGGAAGAGATAAGAAAGGAATACATTTTGGGCATGATGGACTGTGCAAAGCCATGGAGGAAGGAGGTAGGCTAAGCTCAAGGAACAATATGGAGGCCTGTTTGACTGTAGATTGTGTGAACAGGAATAATACGACACATCCAGGGGGATAGACTGGAACCCAATCGTGAAGACTTAAATAAATGGAGAGCTGAGGAGTTTGTATTTTACCTTCAAGGTAAAATACAATAATAAGGAGTCATTCAAGATTCTTGAGCAGGGTAAAGATATGGTCAGATCTGTGCTTTTAGGATGGTTATTTATATAGCGATGTGGCAAACAGAATGGAGAGGAGAGAATGGAATCAAGTAGAACAATGGGAAACTGTTGCAGTGGTCTGGGGAGTAGTGATGAGGGCATGATCTCAGGCCTTGTCCTTGGGTTGAGAAAAGGGGATGATTATGAGAGATGCCATGAAGGCAACTCATTGGATATTGGAGGGGAGCTTGAGGCAAGATTGGAAGTTTTTTTCAAGGCTCCAGGTTGTCTTTATTTATTTTTTTATTTTTTGGTTCTATTTCTTCCTCTGACATCTGTATCTTACCTAAAAAATGTTATAGAAACTACAGGCTCACGCAGAAGGTTGAATGTGAAATCTCCATCAAAAACATCATTGCAGTTAGCTCTTGCTCTGCCACTTTGGGGGCAGTTTAAGTTGTTGAGCATGGTTATACATTTGGGAGATGTGAGATACTCCCCCCCCCAAAAAAAAAAATAAGATGTTGTTATGTTCCTTGCTGCATCTCAGTCACTTGATGTACTGGGGAATTCTTCATCACTTGCCTTTCCGTGATATTGACCAAACATGGAAATCCCATATTCACCCTCCCCAAAGAGTGAAAATAAACAATCCAGGCAACAAACAGCATTATTTGAACTTTCTCCTTATCACTTCTTCTTTTTCTTTCTTTTTTTTTTGCTTCTTTAAGAAGTGTCAAAACCTCTTTGTTTCCTTTCCCAGAAGCACAGCTGTGCTTTGGAGCTCAGGCCCTGCAGGCAAGTGTTGGGGGTGGGAGGAGCAGGGTAATTTTAGAAATGGATGCTGTGCAATGGAGACTGCACCATTGGGAGGTCGTGACCTGTGTCTCCTATAAGTGAAGAGCAGCCTATTTCAGAGAATGATCTCCAAACTCGATAATCAGCTCCTGCCACCTCAATGGGGGACATGAGATGTTGGGGATAGCCCCTTAAGGCACTCCTCACTCTCTATCAGGACTGAAGAAGTCCAAAGTAATTGAGTTCTAGGATGTCTAGAGTTGGTCGCTGTGTCTTTCTTTCCCTCCCTCCTCTCCCTTGCCTGTGTGTGTGTGTGTGTGTGTGTGTGTGTGTGTGTGTAAGCGTCCCGTGTGTGTAGTATCTAGGGGTATTTTCTCAATTCCAGATATAAACTGGAAAAAGTCCATCTGACTTGGGCACACAGTCTTAGTAGAATCAGCTAAGATGCTCTAGAATATATTCCTTTTTTTCTGCTTCTAACTTCTCAGTGGGACCCAAAACCTAATTGTCCCATGTTCAGTTGTGAGCAAGCAGCTGCTTGGAGTCTCAGGGATCTGGATATGAAGGTATTTTCCATCTCAGTAGTTTCTTTTCCCTTCAGGCTTGAGGAACTCCAGATTTTTGCCCTTCAGGTTATTGTGCAAGAATGACCTTTCTCTCTCTTGGGGAATCTTCATCCGTTTTTCTTTACATAGAACTTCAGTTTTTGGATCTAGCTGAAATTACGAGTTGTCATCAGTCACCAGATACCAAGAGCCAAAAATGTGTTTCATGCTGCAGACAGCTGAGAGGTAGAATGTGTGTCTGTTTTCAAGTGCTCTTGGGAAATGGCCACATTTTAAGTGAAAAAAAAAAATAGTGATAATAACAGACATTTATGTAGTACACTGCAAACTGCTTCATCTGTTCTCCTGAGGTAAGTCTAATTACTATCTCCGTTTTGCAAATGAGGGAACTGAGGTTGAAGTGGTCAAGCAATAATTCTTTGCGGTAGGTACTTTTACTATCTCTGTTTTGCAGGTGAAGAAACTGATTATGTGGCTTACCTATGTTCACAAAACCAGCAACTGTCAAAAAGTGAGATTCAGCTAACTTTGATAGACTTGGCTCTTCTCAACAATGCAAGGTTCTAAGGCAACTCCAAAAGGTTCATGATGGAAAATGCTATCCACACCCAGGGAAAGAATCATGGAGTCTGAATGTAAATTGAAGCATAGCATTTGCTCTCTCTCTCTCTCTCTCTCTCTCTCTCTCTCTCTCTCTCTCTCTCG
>NW_027186457.1:3729338-3735713 GCF_028583685.1 Petaurus breviceps papuanus | reverse complement strand
AATCTAGATGTCCCCTGTCTCTAAGTCAAGTGCTCTTGGTTCCACATCCTTACTGCTTATCAAGAAACATGGAGATAAAATAAATGAATCAAGTAAACAAGAGGGTGGTGTGTACCGCCATCTTCAGTGTTGTCATGCTATCATTTCTAGGAGTTAATTTTCAATCACAAGTTATTAGGGAGAATTCTATGCAAAAAAGTCATTTAAACAAATGGGAGATTTATGGTTTTCACAAATGGAAAACATTGTGGGGCATTTTTGATCACATAGCCCTTTGAATATATTTTTAAGACTTAGTATGTGGGACTGGGTATGGGAAGCTATCTTATTCTATGGCTGCCAAGGCACAGTGCTAGGGTGTTGAAGCATCATTTTCCCCTGCCTAAAGCCAGCTGTTACACTCATAAAGAGTTTAAGAAGTGGTTGGAGATAAGACATCCTCTTAGCTCTCATAGCAAACACTTTGACTAGAGATGTATGGGCTCATCATTACTAGAGGCTGACTAGATGGGAAGTTTTAAATCAAGTCTGGACTTCTCCTATGTGCTTAGGATATTCTAAATTGCTAACATAATAATTTGTGTATGTGTTTCACCCCCCTCTCTAGCAATTAGATTAAAAACTACTTAAGGAGAGGAGTGGTATCTTATTCACTTTCCATACACTTATCATGTGTAGTATGGTAGGTCTTACAGCCTTCCTAACTCAATACTCCTCAAGTGTTCTGTGTGAGCATATTTTTAAAGACCACAGGGCCTAATGGGTTGAGAGGGTCCACTAGAGTTTGTGTTCTTCTTTAGTAGAACTTGAGAAGCCAGGATCACCCCCACTCCACAGTGAAACAGAAATTCAACAAATGTTGAATTGAAATTAGGTTAGGTTAGGCTTTATTTCAAGAGCATATAGGTTTGGTTTTGCTCCCACTTTGGCCAGCGGCATAATAGGAGTCCACTCCCTGGTCACATTAGGGGAAATGAACCTCATCTGTTCTCTGCATATAAGCACATGAATTTCAAAAAGCTCAGAAAGCCCTGGATTTGAGTTTGCATGCATTTTTGGATGATCTCCGTAGAACAGACCAGGCAAGTTCTATGATATTTTTCTAGTAGGTACGGAGTTCAGGAACAGCCAACTAAAAGTAGCGTTACCCAAAAGCCACTTGGCCATTGTCTGACTTGCTTTTGGGATTAGTCCGACCAGGTATCTCCTGTCATTGGAGAGTTAGATTCTGCAGGAACCCTAGAAAAACTGAGACTAGCCCAAGAAGAAGTAGAAATCAGAAGTGGTTATTGTGGGGTGCTAGTTGTTCTCTCATGGATACCCCAACAAGCCCATGGGGGAGATGATGACAAATGACCACTATTAAGTTGTTACTATTTTCTACTACTCTTCTAGAAAACTTTTGTGCCTTGATTAACAATGAACAAAATGTATTTGATGTTTGTTTTGTTAAAACACTTCAGGAGATTGTGAAAAAAAAAACAAAGAACCCCAAAACAACAACAAAAACAACTCATACCTTTCATTTTCTCCCAGTTGCAAAATGTATTTGCATCATGATTTTCTTGGAGGGGTAATGCTGTGGTGGAATTACAGATATGATCCCATCAGCAATGTAAGTCCCTGTTGATTAAAGGAAAGGGCCATGGTGAATTGAAAGATATTTTAACTACTATATCTAATTACAAAGACGAGAAAGTTACTTACCAAAATTTAAGTGTATGCTATAATAAAAAAGGGCAATTAACAATCAAACAAGAAACTGGTTTCTTGACAGGCAGATGATGCAGAGCAGGACTAAGAAAATGCAGAAAACATTTGCACGGCTAGGAAAGCTGAGATGCTCCTTCAAATTGCAAGGTAAGATCCAAAGAAAGTATGACTTTCTGATTAAGAGCCTAGAGTAGAACACAGGAAGAATGTTGTAGTTTTAGTACTGGTTCTGCTATTAACTGGATAGCTGGGTTAATCAAAGCACATCACAGAGCTGTTTTATAGATGTCAGATTTATCTTTAAAATGGAAAAACAGAAATATGTATTTATTAGTCCGAGTCCCAGGAATATTCACATTAAATGTTCTTTTACATATGTGCAAATATTTTACATGCAGGCCAGTAGTTGGTTAAATACCTAATTTAATGCAATAAACATTTAAAATACCTTTTATATAGAAAGCACTTTGCTAGATCTTAGACACAAAATCAAATAGCCCCAGTCTTAAGGAGCTTATATTCTACTGAGGTGATACAATACAGGGTCATAGACCTAGAACTGTAAGGGCTCTCTCTCAAAGTCAATCTACTCACAGATAAGTAAATAGAAACTTTATACAAGATAAATGCAAAGAGATTTTAGTAGAAGAAATACAGTGAAAACTGGGGAGATCAGGAAAGGGATACATTTAAGCTTAAGCTAAGCCTTAAAGAGAGCTAGGGATTCCAAGAAGGGGGTGAGGAGAGAAAACATATATGGATGAAACATGTGTTCAGACTTGACTCTCTGAAATAGCTATACAAAATACATTGAGAGACATGCATTTTAAAACTTTTCTTATTTAGTGAATAGTTGATTCTACATTCAGTATGGAATTGTGTATTTTTCTGCCTGTCCCACAGGAATGTTGTGCATTTAGGAAGCTAGTATCTAAGCTATTTGAGTTTAAATGCTGGGAAAGTTTAATATTACTAATAAGGGCAAGTCTTTGCCTTTCACATCTCAAAGCTCTCTTGAGAGTCCAGTGCAGAGTTCAGATAGAAAATGGATTCTGTATACATCACCTGGGGGCATCCATATATATATATATATATATATATATATACACACATACACACATATCTCCACATCTATCTATCTATCTATCTATCTATCTATCTATCTATCTATCATCTATCTATCTATCTATCATCTATCTATATCTCCACATATATCCATATATCTCCATATATATATCTCCATCTATCTCTCTATATATCATATATATCCATATATATATGTATCCGCATATATAGACCTGGGATCTATGAACTTGCTTTTAAAATATTTTGAGGACTGAATTTCAATAGAATTGGTTTCCTTTGTATTTCATTTTATCCATTATCCCAAGAAGAGTTCCACAGGTTTACCAGATGGTCAAATGAGTCCCTGATACCAAAAAGGCACCACCTCTGTTATAGATGGTGAGGTCATCTACATATTCCAACTTGTAGATGGCACTGTGATGATTGTATCAAAGCCATGAATACAAAGGAATCTAGTTAATAAAATCAATGGTAAGTAAAAAAAATTAGCTTAACAATACCAGCAAAAAATAAGTGGACGAAGTATGCCCATTGTCCAGATAATGATATGTATGAATTTGGATAGACCATCTATTGAGTTAGTTCATGAGTTTATACAACTTAACTACAGCAGATGAACAACAAGCTGGGACTAGGACTTACTATGAGGAGGAGAGCAGGATGGATTGCCTTTGGGAAATTATACAATGATTTCAATGAGCCCAAATGGCTCCCTGAAATAAAAGGCTATCTTTTATTTAGCGGTGATATTTTCCCGGTGATATTATATGGCAGAGGAATAATGGAATACTGCAGAATCCAAAGAAGTGAGATTGTAGGTGGCTCAGAGAATAATGGAGAGACATATGAGGCTGTAGCAAGTTACTAGTGATGACTTATGAGTAAGAAATGGCATAAAAATATCATCCAGGATATGCATGATTGGAAAATGAGGTGTGTTGGCTATGTAATGAGAGCAAAAGAAACCAGGACAGCTCATACACTGTACTTTGTACTTGCAGAATGTTAAAAGATCTGTTCCAGAAGGATGAATGAATGGATGAGAAAATGTCTAATTAAATACTTACTGCGTGCAAAACCTAGTGATAAGCACTGGGGACAGAAATTGAAAGTAAGACAGTCCCTGCTCTCGATGAATTCATTCTAATTCCAGATGCAAGTCATATGGAGAAGTTCCATTCTTCTTAGGGTGTGGCGATAAAACAGATAGTGGTATATCATCTCTAGTGTCACTGCCACTGATAAAATCATATTTGTTTCCAATATTGAATTGTTGGACAGTGCCGATGACTTTGGTGGTAAGAACTCTCTTTTCTGGATCTTTAGTAGCATGACTGCAACACTCATAGAAGCAGTTGCCAGGCCATGTCTCCCTTGGCGGGGGTGGGGGGGTGATTTCCAGGATGAAGACTGTGAAGGTGGAACCAGAGATGCCTCTCCCAGGTCTTAAGAGCTGGTCCATTGGAGTTGATTGGTAGTTGGTCTTGCTGGTGGTGAGAAAGTTTGGGCCCTCTCTCCACAGTAATTTCTCCTCTCAATGGTGACTATGGGGTCCAGGGTGAAAGCAAAACCAGTCATTTATTGGGCACTGTTATTCCTGAGTTCCTGGGCTTCAAGAACCTGTGCTGTCTCTAACAGGGTCTCAGGGGAGGTAATGGTGGTGGCTTGAGTCATCTAGAACATGCCACTTCCCAGGGCCCATCCCAGGGCCCTTTGCTGCTTCAGCTAGGCTAGCTTGCTTGCCTCCTAGGTGACAATTGGTGGATTATTTGTGGAATATTTATGGGAGAATATGGACCAGAGTTGCATAGGATGAGAAAGTATGGCTAGATTATGTTCTGTATTGCTGGAGGAAGTATTGATTAGATGATGAGACCACAAATATATCAAAACATGGTTCTGCATTCCTAGATGATTTCATTAGTACCCATGGCCAAGAAAACTCCAAAATATTACCTCGTAGACAAATTTCTGGCAATGAGCCTGTCTGAACTAGATTTTGTGGCATTTTCTACATCATCTACATATGGGATGGATGAAATTAAGTATGATGCTACTCACTGTGAAAGGGTATTCAAATAATTTCAATCAATTCTACCATATGGGTAGGGAAAAATTGTGTCCTATATTTATAAGGGTGGAATATATTTCCATGTAAATATACTAGGTTTCAGAGCTCAAAGGTGCCTTAGAGGCAACTTAGTCCAACAACTCCATTTTTCAAGGAAACAGACCCAGAGAGAAGTAATTTGTCCAAAATCACATAGATAGTAAGTAGCATTTGAACATTTGGCATTTGAACCCAAGTTATGGTCTTAATACAAACATCTTCCTAATTGCAATCTGGCAAATTTAGTTTCATTTGTGAAGATGGGAGCTTTCCAAGCATATTGAGAAGTAGTCTTCAGAATTTGTAACAACCACAATGGCAATAGTACTTCACATTTTAATAACATACTTGACGATTTTCAACATGTTAATAATGAAGTTAGTAAAAGAAAATTCTTATTGTGATTGAAAAACTGAAATAGTTATTCGGGGGGGATTCAGTTTTATTTTAAATGAAGTTCACTGAAGTGTCTCTTATTTTAAATAGACAATTTTTTAAAGCTCTCGGAATTTTTTGGTATTTGGGCAGGTTGTATTTTTTGAGGCCAGGTGTGCCAGTCAGATTGTAGTTGGTGCCTTAATTTCACTTCAACTTGAACATTTCTGGGGAAGTAAAGGATTGGATTTCTCCCATGAAATATTTAAAATTGTCCTTAACCATATATTTTCTATCTTAATCATGTAAGAGAAAACAGACACTTGGATCTATTTTAGCCTTTTGATAAAATTTGGGAATCTGCAAAATGCTTGTATTAATTGAACAAAGAGGAAAGAGCTCCCAATCTCTTGTCATGGTTTCCAAAGGAACATTACCAAGTCATTATAGTCTATTTGCAGTTCTCTCTCTATCAGGAAACTTTTAGTTGGATATTTGCAGATCCAAGCATGAAGAACTTTCCCTGTTTTTGAGCTTGGGTTTATTAATAAGATTTTTTTGATGTTCCAAGAATCTCATTAAAATGATCTATCCAGTTTTCCCCCCTCTCACAAGCTTGTCATTTGCCACCGTTTTTCTCAATATAAATAGTTCAGATTTTTATTTAAAAAAAATAAAGAATCTTAGATCTTTTCTTCTTCTTCCATGTCCCCCTTGAAACTCGAAAGCATCTGTAAGCTTTAAGGGTGTTATTGTGGTAATTACTCATACTTGGAGAATTTCATGGTAATAACCACTGCTACATTCCAGATAAATTAAGTGTGCATGAGTTACTGCGGTCCTGATGGGACACTCATTTTATACCACGATTTTTGCTTATGTGTTATTAGCATATCAGATGTCACAATCTTTCTTAATCCTGTGTGTCACATACCTCCATCCAGGATCAGGCAATTTAAAGCCAAACCCTAATTTGTTTTTCCTGGTGGAATACTACAGCATAAAAGCAGCTTCAAAATCTTGGTTATAGGGTTTAAAAGAGAAGTCTAACTGCTTTCTCTCTCTCTCTCTCTCTCTCTCTCTCTCTCTCT
>NW_027186457.1:3710684-3729238 GCF_028583685.1 Petaurus breviceps papuanus | reverse complement strand
CTCTCTCCTCTGTCTCTCTCTCCTTCTCTGTCTCTCTGTCTCTCTCTCTCCCTTCCTCCCCCTCTTCCCCCCTCTCCGTCCCTATCTCTATCTCTCTGTCTCTCTCTGTTTCTGTCTGTTTCTGTCTCTGTCTCTTCCTCTCTCTCTCCCTTCCTTCCCCCTCTTCCTCTCTCTGTGTCCCTCCTTCTGTCTCTCTCTCCCTCTATCTCCAATCACTCCCTCTTTCTCATTCTCTTTCTTTTTCTGTCTTGTGAAACCTGAATAAAGGAGATACCATGACTTCTATTAGAGATATATCCTTTTAACTTTAAGGAAATTCACATGATTTGTACTGGGATTTCTATAAAATTCCCTAAGGATATGCTTACAGGAATCTTCCCTAAACCAATCAGAGCATCTAGAACAGAGGTTCTTACACTGGAGTCAATGAATAGATCACAAGGGGATCTGTGAACTCGGATGGGAGAAATATTTGTATGTATTTCAACATAATTGATTTCCTTTGCAGTACTATGTATTTTATTTAACATATTTAAAAACATTATTCTGAGACAAGATCTGAAGGCTTTTCCAGACTGCCAGCAGGGCCCATAACACGAACTCTTAATCTAGAATGAAATAAATTATTTCTAAGGAATCATCATTGTGAAGTGACCTGAACAAGAGTAATAGACATCACTGAAACAACAGTTTCTATCTCCTTTTTGTAAGTCTCAGGGTTCAAGCTTCTCTCAATTTTTAAAGTGCTGGAAATAGAGCTGTTTACCAACTGTAAGCATTCATGTGATTCACCCCATGACAACAAAAAGGACAGAGATGAGCTTTGACAGCAGCCCTTCTTTAAAAAACATGTTTGCAAATGGCCGGAGGGGTAGACAGCAACCACAGAAACGGTTAAGTCCTTAGGGTCGTAACTCCATGGGAATCAGCCCAACAGAGGGCAAAGCTCTGGCTTCAAATGTCATCCTTGGGCCGCAGCTTGCTTGTGAGGTTTCCGCTCATGGTTGCCTTACTGTTTTTCTTTCTTTAGTGTGTACAAGGGCCCAGAGGCTTTTGGTGATGGGAGAATTTTTAGATTTTCATGTATTTCAAACAAAAGTAGAAACACATATACACACAACATTCCTTTGGAATGTGTCCTTTGGAAACACTTTCTATGTTTCCATATCATATGAAACAAAGCAAAACAAAAAAAAAATCCTTCCTTAAATGCTTATCTTTATCATATATTCAATATAACTAACTTTTTGGTAGGTGATTTGCCTTAAATGGAAACTGCCCCCATTCCATTACACCCCATATTCTCTAGATTATAAGTGTTAGAGTTGCTGCTGGGGTAGTGGATGGAGTAATGAGATTAGAATAAGAAACTCCTGGGTCCAAATCCCTCCTCCAACCAACTAACTGTTTGACCCTGGGCAAGTCACTGAACTTCTCTTGCCTTATCTATAAAATGGGGTGCAGGTTAGACTCAATGGTCTCTAAGGTCCTTTCAGTTCTATAACTTATAATCACATGCCTATATTTGCCCATGTTATTGACAGTTTTAAAATTTATTCAGCATGGAAATATATTCCCCACTTCCCACCCCCTTCTCACCACACCACAGCTAGCTAGCTGGTAGGTATCAGAGGCTTTGACAAGGTAATGGGGAGAAGTCAGGAAGATTTGGATTCAAATTCAGTCCCTGATCACTGCTAGCTATATGACCCTGGGTAAGTAACTTATCCTCTCTCGGCCTTATTTTCCTCATCTCTAAAATAGGAATGATAACAGCACTTACCTGACAAAGTTATGTGTCTCAAATGAAGTAATATTTTTAAAGAACTTTGCAAACTTTAGCATTGCATAAATGTTAGTTAGTATTATTACTAAGTTATAGACCAATTGTAATCTGCTAAGGAGAAGGGCCTTTCCATGTCAGGAATTCTCTAGACTGAGAAAATTACAGACCCTTTCAGTATTACTGACTTTCAGTTGTAATCTGGGAAATGTGATACTTTTACCTGATTATATTGTTGTGGAATTGCATAACAAATCACAGCATGCCACCCCTTTGTTGTTATTGTTCAATCATTTCAGTTGTGTTCTACTCTTTGTGGCCCCATTTGGGGTTTTCTTGGAGTGGTTTGCCATTTCCTTCTTCAGCTCATTTCACTGATGCCGAAACTGAGGCAAACTTGCCCAGGGTCACCCATCTAGTAAGAGTCCGAGGCTGCATTTGAACTTGGAAAGAAGAGTCGCCCTGATTCTAGGCTTGGCACTCTATTGCTTGCACCACCTAGCTGCCCGTGACATGTCTTGCCCAAAGTCAAGTGACAGTGAATCCCACAGCAGGGACCTCATATATTACTTTCAATTAAATAGATACACCTAGCACTTGACCTGAGAACATATGCCAAAGAAATATATTTTGAGGGAGGGGGCAATAAAAACCAGTATCACCTGAATGAATGGTGTTGCATAACTGGGCATGGACGACATGAGCCAACTTGCTGGATATATTAGAAGAAGACATAGTTTCAGAACATCACACACCCTCCAAGAACTCAGCTAAATTTGCCCAGGGGGCTTATGATGAAATTTTAAAGAAAAGGAAGAAATATATAATGTTTTTGCTTTTCATGGCATGGATGAGAATTTTGAAGCGGCAACTCTTCAAGTCCATAAAATTGGTTCCAGATTTGAGATTTGGGAACTCTTTTGTCAATGAAATTGGGATATATCATATCTCTTTATAGAGATGGGTTGGTGAGCAGTTTACTTTCATTCATTGTGTGTGTGTGTGTTTGTGTGTGCATGTGTTTGTATATCTATAGGGGGGAGTGGAGGTGGGGAATGTGTGTACCTGAGAGCAAAATTGTGGTACAATATTATGTAAAGTGATTAACCATTTGATGTGTTTAAGCATGATAATCCCCCTTTATTTGTACAGCCTTTTTAATACTCAAAACAAAAACAGGAAGAACAATGTTGACCAAACCTCTCAACCTTGTAGTTTCTAACACATGGACCAGTCCCAGAAATATGGCACGCAGATGCATATCTGCTGAGGGAAGAGGGAAATATTCATGAAATGCTAATCATAAGGTGAAAACTTTGACTAGAAAATGTAAGACTGGGTCAAAAATTCATTGCATGCTGACATTTACTTGGGTCAGTTCTGTTGATCTGTGTCCACCAAGTACTTCTATTTTGCCATCTTCACAACTGTATGGTATTAAAGACAAGGACATTCTACTGACTCCACCAACCACTATTATAACTGAAATGCTAATAATAAAATGAAAGACAGCATGATATAGAGGAGAAAGAACAGGGCTTAGTTTAAAAGAAATGGGTCCAAAGCCTGCCTTTGACACAGACCAGTTGGATATTTAACCTCTCTGTGACCCAGGTAGAACACTTGCCATCTGCTTTGGGGGAAAGAGTTGCCCCACTGGAAACTAATTATACTATTGAAATCACACATGCAATCTGCCCCAGGGGTGTGCTGATAAATGTTTAACAACCAGCTCTCAGAAAAAAAAAACATTTAAAAAACTTAATCTGTATTATTAATAATTTTTTCCATCAGTTTCTTAAATCTAGACCATTAACAAAACAACCAGACTGTGATTTGTAGCTTTGTTGATTTCCAAGGTATAAATGTTCACACTCGAATTTTAACAATCGGCTCTCAGGCAAGAGCCAGTTTGAGCCCTATCCCCACAAGCATGCTCTGATACCTCAGTTTCCCCTTTCAATTTCTCTGGTTTCTTTCAAGACTCGCCTCAAATACCACCCCCTACTGGAAACCTTTCCTTGTCCCCAGATGCTAGGTTATTTTCTATCCATCTCGTTCATATCTTTTAGGTTATCTATTTTTGTCTTCCCCAGTAGAATGTGAGCTTCCTGAGGGTAGGGACTATGGTCGCCTTTCTTTGTATTCCCAGTGCCTACCACAGTGACTGGCACATAACAAATGCATAATGAATTTCTGTAGCCCAATTGACACAAATAACAATAACAGATGAATTTTATATACGGAAATAGATCTGTGTTCTTATTAATTTGAGTTGCATTATGAAGATGCAGATTGTCACCAATTCATACCTGTCCCTTAGTGAGGTTCTTATCCTTGTCTTCCCAGAATTCTGTCACAAGGCTTCCACTCAGCATATTGGGAGTTTTCCTCACTTTCTTGACCTCATGAGGATATGAAATGAGATAATTGTATGTAAAGCACTTTGCAAGTCTTAAAACACTATGTCTATGGTAGTAGTAGCAGCTAGAGTAGCTATAGTAGGATAGTAGTTGTAGGAGCAGTAGAGTCGCAGTTATTGCTGTTGTATCTACGGCACATGTAGGCAATTCAGGGGTTATCCTCTTGCGTTTTCTTCTTTTTTTCTGATACATTTCTTCAATGATATTGTTTGCTCCATTTCTCTTTTATAATCCTACTTTTGCAATGTGTTGCAAACTACTTACATTTTACTGATTTTCACAATTTTAGAAATGCTTTATATATGTAGTTATATTCACATATATAATATTTTATATTATCGCATTCAATAGAAATTGACCTGAAAAAGTAATAACAAGTCACTAGAAAATTTTCTGTGAGACTCTGTGCAGTTTTGTTTTATTTTTAAAATTTGGTGGGAGTGTTGGTCAGAGAACATTTCTTAATAAATAGAAGAATAAGGTCATCCTTCCCTCCCAAGGACTCAGCACTCATTGTCCCAACCCATTTGGCACTTAATCATAAATTTCTTTAAGCCACCCATTGCATCATCCAATATTGCATTTTTTTTTTGCTCAAATTGGTATGCCACCCTAATAAGATTGTAAGATCTTAAAGGAAAGGATTATTTGCTACATATTGAGGCTGCAAAAGATCTTGGTTTGAATACTGTCTCAGACACTAGTTATTTGACCCTGGACAAGTCATGGCTTTTCCTAGCCTTGGCTTCTTTATCTGTAAAATGGGGAGAATAATTATTACATGACTGATGTCATGCAAATTTTGCTTGCTACAAGGAAAGGTCTTTGTGAACCTTAACATGTAAACCTTAACCTTAATAATATTGTAGCTGTTATGATGACCCACTCTGCTTTCGTAGTTTTAGTGAAAGTTCCTAAAAGCCTATTTTGGCAAGATTTCTATCTTATATTGTCTTTCTGTGGAAACTTGCAGAAATTATTTCACCTTACCAAGCCTTGGTTTCCTCATTTGTAAATAGTGGAGGGTAGACTAATCCTCTAAGGTTTTTCTCATCTCTAACTCCCATAATTCTGTGATGTACATAGAAGTGTAGAAAGTCCCCATGGTCTCCGAGTCTAGCTATGGCTATATGGGTGCTCTCTTTTGCTCATCTCCCAAATCCCAGGACTTTAGACTGGCACAGAACTCAGGCAATACCACCTTCACACTACGTACAATGTGGTAAATCCCATATCTGTTCCTCTGTGTTGTTATATTTTTTAAAATGTAATTTGGTCACTTAGAAGCATGGAAAAGTCTGAAAGTCCTTTCATTTCTCAATTCTCTTATCTCTTGCTTTTTCCCCCCTTGAGGACAAACACACCCCTTTCTAATTCTGTCATGTGCTTCAATGAGTAGCCTCTCCTTTAGTCTCTGAATAATGGAAGTAGTCATTGGACTCATGATGTCTGAGAAAATACACTTGCTTACTTGCAGATGTTCACTGTCTGTCTCTGTCTGTCACTCTGTCTGTCTCTTTTTCCTCTCTCCCTTCCCTCCCTCTTTCCCCTTTCCCTGTTTTCTTCAGTCCCTCTTTGTCTTCCCCCCTCCCTTCTTATCTTCCTCCTCTCTTCCCTTCCCTTCTTTCCTGCCTTCCCCCTCCTTCCCTCTCCTTTTGTCTCTGTGTCTGTCTGTCTGTCTGTCTCTCTCTATCGCCCTCTCCCTCTCTCCCTCTCCTTCTCTCTCTCTGTCTCTGCCTCTCTCTCTCTCACACACACACCCCTAAGTGGGTGGCTACTATGCTCTTAAGCACTCTTCTTGATTAAAACTATCCATGCACTCTTTGAGGGCCACAAAAAAAGCTGTTTTTATTTTAGAAGTTAATCCAGCTGATCTGGTTTAGCAATCTCATATCCTCTTAACTATAAGAACTTAAGCTCATGTAAGACAGCTGTTTCCATAGTCTTGCCTGGGAACTGAGTCTCTAGCAAACATTTCCCATTCAGATCTGCAGCCTCTGAGGACTCCATAATTGGCTCTATCCATTAGGAGGTCAGGATATGTGCTTCATCCTTGATTGGACCTTCACATTAATGTATAGGTGTTAAGTAATAAAAATAACTTAGGGGGTGGCCAGGTAGCACAGCGAGTAAGAGCACCGGCTCCAGTGTCAGGATGACCTGGGGATTGAATCCGGGCTCAGACACTTAGCACCCACCCAGAAACACCTGGCTGTGTAACCTTGAGCAAGTTACTTAACCCAGATTGCTTAAAAAAAATAACTCAGACAAGAACTTAAGATGAAGCAGATTATGCTTTGTTCCTAGGCTGACAAGACCTGATAGAGTTTCCAGGGTGTTGATAGTAGGTCCCTGAGCAGAGGCTATTGAAGAAGGTCCATGAAGCAGAAGGCTATAGGATGTGGAAATTGTGCCATCCAGTGAGTTTCTATCCTATGGGCCCCTGGAATCCTGGTTGACCATGAAGTTGCTTTGTTTTCTCCTTTTCTTTTCTTTTCCCTTTTGGAGGGGGCAAGGTGGGGCAATTGGGGTTAAGTTACTCGCCCAAGGTCACATGGCATGAAGTTGTTTACACAGATCTACAAAGTCCTATGTGTACACCAAGCATGATTATTTTAATCTTTATTCACCACCAGCAAAATTGGCAGTTTGAATAATGGGTTTTATACAAATGGTACCAGTCATCTTGGTGGTTAACAAATGCATGCTGGTTCATTGATTGATTGGTTGCTCTTATTAACAGCACAGTAGGAAAAATAAGCAAACTTATATCCTGTATTCAAAGACTAAAATGGAGCTGAACTCTCATGGGCAGGAAGATAAGCAATAAGCATTCATGAAGCACCTAGTCTATGCCAGACACTGGGAATACAACTATAGGCTAAAAGAAAGTTAATCTTTGCCTTAAAAGAGTACATTCTAATGGAAGAAAACAAAACACAAGAGGAGTTGGGTGGTGGGGCAGTGTTACAAAGGTGCCTATCCGGGGGCATGGTGGCGAGGTCTAGGGAGCTAGGAGCAGAGTTGGGAGGAGAACGAAGGATAATTTGCCTGGTTCCAGAGCCCTAGGAGGAACTCACCAATGGGAGAAGAGTGTTGGAGGGGTGGAGGGATGTGTCAGGGTGAGAAAGGCCCCAGCTACTGAAAGTCCCAGAGTAAGAAGGCAGGGCACAGTGGCAAAGTCTGGAGAGTAGAAGCAGAGCCAGGAGGAGAATGAAATACGATGGCTGTGGGTATTCCCTCCAATAATTCAGATTATGACCCATCTATGGCTGCCCATCCTGTGTTACTCTATCAATATTCTCCCTTAAGTTGGCCTTAGGGAATCCACCAAACCAGCTGGAGCCTTCATCATTTTCTCTTGACATCACAAGTACACCTAGTGTAGCATATAGGCTTCTCATCCCTTGCCCCTTGCCCTTGCCATGTAATTAGCCTACCATCTTTTTCATTCAGATATTTTAATATCTTCTGTAAACTGAATGAATAACCTCACATTATATGCATTACTATTTTTCAAAAAGCATAAGGAAGCTATTGTAAGTTTCCTATGTATCAATACATCTGTAGAATTACTGAATTCACAACTTTTTGTCATCAAGTATTTTCTTCACAGATACTATTAAATGTGGTTCCACAGGAAAAAACTGACATTACAAAGGGATCCTAATATCTGAAGATCTTGAGATTCATTGGTCTATTCCTTCATATTGATTGGAATTCTCCATGGAACATATTGGACCTTCTCTTATGGGGGTCCAAGGATGCCCACAATAAATAGGTGAGGCAGATTCAACACTTTCTTGTAAATGATTCTGGATTTTGAAGACCACTATTCTCTGCTGCCTCCTTTCCTGCCATTGATTCTTCCTCTCTTTACATATCCTTTTGAATTTATTATCCTTTGATTGGATCATAGATCTAGGAGGGCCTTCACATTCTATCTCTTCCAACCCCCTCATTTTGCAGATGTGAAAACCGAGGCCCACAAAGTGCCTTGTCCAAAGTTACAGAGCTAAGAAGCATCAGAGGTTGTATCTGACCCCAAGATAGTTGATTCCAAAGGCCCATTCTCTTTCCACTCCCTCAGGCTTGCCTTTTTCTCTTGCTCACGTTTTCTCCTTGCTTTTCCATTTTCTTTTCTACTACCTGTTTCATCCTTATAACCATGAATAATTCATTACAATTTTAAGATGTTGCTTTGATAAACCAGCACATAATATTTTCCTAGTTCACAATTGGATTTGAAATCACAGAACATGGGCTTAATGACTTGGGCTACTATTTGCTGCTTGGGTGACCTTAGGTAAAGTTCTCTTTCTCATCTATAAATGAATGGGTTGGGCCTCCAGTCCATAGATCATTTGTGCTGTTTTATCTTGGTCAGGAAAAGGGGTTGTCATCACAACCATTGTAAAATTAATCAATGCAAGGGAAACGTGGGTAGCTAGGTAGTGAAGTGGATAGAGCACTGACACTAGCTGTGAGATCCTAGGTAAGTCATTTAACCGTATTTGCCTCAGTTTCCTCATAAGTAAAATGAGCTGGAGAGAGAAATGGCAAACCACTAGAGTATCTTTGTGAAGAAAACCCCAAATAGCGTCACAAAGAGTCTGACATGACTGAAATGACTCATTTCAAGGAAAACATACAGGCTACACTTGCGCTTATTTACATACAGTTTAAAGCAAATCTAGTTGAGAACTTTATACCTGTACCACTCCACTGAAAAAATGTGCCTTTCCAATTAGTCACATCTCTTACATTATGATAGACTCTACATGTCTATAGTCCCAAGATATTAATGATAATAAACCACATTTTTTTTAAGCAATCAGGGTTAAGTAACTTGCTCAAGGTTACATGGCCAGGTGTTTTTGGGTGGGTGCTAAGTGTCTGAGCCCGGATTCGATCCCAGGTTATCCCAACTCTGGGGCCGGTGCTCTTACTCACTGAGCCACCTGGCTGCCCATAATAAACCACATTTCTACAAATTTCTTGGGAAGTGGAATTTCCATGGGAATGGAAATGATAAATTGCCTTCTTGGGTCTTGATAATGACATCTTTGACAATGACACCATCATCAAGTACAACACAATATTACAGGGCATGTGCTAAGAAGTATGCATTCTTCAAAGTCAATTTCTTTTTGAAAGCAAAGCAGTGTTTGGAAGGAAGTTTGTGCAAAAAGTTGCATGAGTTTCCTAACAGAGAAGCTCGATTAAGCCATAGAAATGTTTCACAAGAATATTTGACACACAGCATGGCATAGCTGAAGAATTACTGGACAAGAATGGAGTCAGCAGAGACTGAGGTCTGACTCTTGGTCCTGAGACTTGTAAATGTGAATGGTCATTATTATGTTCATTTCATATCATTAAATTCTACTTAACTGAGGAAAGGTATCTAACCCAAACACTCTAAGGCTCATTGATTTTTCTCATCTTAACTGTCTATAAATATTTTGAAATTAAAATCAGTTTAGTTACAGCTGAGTAAAATAATTTCTTTCATAATTTAATTTACCTTAGAGATCATTTAGTCTTAACATCTCTTTTTATAGGTAAGGAAAGTGAGACCAAGGAAGGTGAATAGATTCTTTGAATGCCATACAAGTAGTAAATAGCAGAGGCTGATTTTAATCCCATGTCTCTTTATTTCAAATTCAATGTGATTTCCTCTACATCAGAATTGTCTTACACAGGACACACAGGTCATGTAGCCCATGACACTCTGCAGTTTGGCCCAATTAAACCAGATTTAAAAAGTAGTTCCTATTTATCTGCTTTTTGAAGGGGGGAAGGCAGAGAAACTGGGGTTAAGTGACTTGCCCAAGGTCAAAGGGCTAGTAAGTATTAAGTGTCTGAGGTCAGATTTGAATTGAGGTCTTCCTGACTCCAGGACTGGTATTCTATTCACTGTGCCACCTATCCACTCCATTGCTATCTATTTTTAATGTATTGGTATATTGATAAAAAAAATAAATAAATGAAGAAAGAATAAAAAAAGAGTAAAAAAGTGTTTTCAAATCAACGTGTGACCTACAAGAATTCTTATGTATGGTTTAGTGGCTACCAATTCTATTGAGTTTGACACACTTGAAATTTACCTAGTAGAAGTTTTAGTTCTTTATTTGCCATTTTATAAAAATTTCATTTGTGTTATAGATGACAAATTATAACAAGTCTTGAAATACCCCCTTTTCATCACACCTTTCTCTTCAGACACTACCTTTTTTTTTTTCTACCTTAAGTACATACAATAGAAAGCACAATGTTCATGCCAGTTACTCTGTTAATATGATTCTGTTAGCTCAAAAATATAAAAAAAACCCACAATGACTGCAGTCTCTTGTCACTCCAGTTTTGCTAGGTTCATATGTCAGAGTCAACGTTTATATAGTGCTTGAAGGTTTGTGAAACACTTTACATTCATTATTTCATTTGAACCTAGTAACAATCCTGTGAAGCAGATGCAACAGGTCTTTAATGTCCTCATTTTACAGAAGAGAAAACTGAGGCTGAGAGACCCAAAGTTACTTACCCTAGGTCACAGAGCTAAGAAACATCAGGGTGAGGGGCAGCCAGGTAGCACAGCAAGTAAGAGCACCGGCCCCAGAGTTGGGATGACCTGGGATCGAATCTGGGCTCAGACACTTAGCATCCATCCAGAAACAACTGGCTGTGTAACTTTGAGCAAGTTACTTAACCCCAATTGCTTGGTGCAGCCAGGTGGCGCAGTGAGTAAGAGCACCAGCCCCAGAGTTGGGATGATCTGCGATTGAAACTGGCAGTGTAACCTTGAGCAAGTTACTTAACCCCAATTGCTTAAAAAACAAACAAACAAAAAAAACCATCAGGGTGGGATTCAGACTAAGGTCTTCTTAACTTCAAGTCCGATACTCTGCTGCTCTATCTCCAACACCACACTGTCCCTGCACATACATGTATATATGTGTATGTGTATACATTATGTACATGTGTATACCCCATATATGTAACACACACACATATATACACATGCACATATAGCTTTACATATTCATATAAAATAAGAATAACAATAATGCCACATATATATTTAGGCATATTATTTACGTTTCTATATGTATATATGTATATGTATATTTATATATATATATGCACACACACAAACATATATGCAGCTTGGTGTAACTAGGAGTCTCAGTAGATAGAATGATGGGATTGGAGTCAGGAGGACACAAGTTCAAATCCAGCCTCAGACACTTGCTAGCTGTGTGACCCTGGGCAAGTCACTCAACCCTGTTTGCCTCAGTTTCCTCATCTGTAAAATGGGGAAAAGATACTCTAGTATCTTTGCCAAGAAAACCCCAAATGAGGTCAAGAAGAGTTGGATATGACAGAAAAGCAGCTGAAATATGCCGCTTAGTGGTACAGTTGATAGAGCACTGAACTTGGATTTACGAAGGTCTGAGTTCAAATTCAGACTTAGACATTTACTAGTTGTGTGATCCTGGGCAAATCAGTTAATCTCTATTTGCCTCACATAGTATGGGGAATGGGGATGATAGCAGCATTTGCCTCTCAGGATTGTTGTGATTGTCAAATAAGTTGTTTATAAATGCTTTGCAAAACTTTAAATACTGTTTAAATACTAGTTGATTTTTATGCACACACACACATTGAAATACCAGCTTTGTCATGCACACAGATAGGAAGGGTAGCTTAAAGAACATTGGAGAAGAGTCAGGTGATTTTGCTTTTTTTTTTCTTTTGGAGGGCAGATGGGGTTAAGTGACTTACCCAAGGTCACACAGCTAGTTTTGTGTGTGTGTCTGAGGCCGGATTTGAACATAGGTCCTCCTGACTCCAGGGCTGGTGCTTTATTCACTGCATCACCTAGCCTCCCCTATGGGTACCAATTTTACTACTGACACACTGTGGACTTTTAGGCAAATCCCTGAATCTCTCTGGACTTCAGTTTTCTTCTCAATAAAGTAGGAACAAAAATATCTGTCTCTAGTTACCTTCCTGATTTGCTTCAAGGATGAAATTAGTAATTAATTGGGTAGTACCTTGAAAAAAGTACAAGGACTGTGTAGTGTTGCAGTTTATATGTATAGTTACTGTTGAAAATAACACTAGTAGTGGTGATTGTAATCTATATGGGAAGATTTAAAATATGTGCATAACATGATACATAGACTTAGCTGTATAATTCTTAAAAATAAAAAAAAAACCCAAACCTCTGACTCACAGCACACTGAATTATATTCTCCTGTTGAATTTTCAATCATTCTACCCTGCATAAACTTAATGAGAAATATTCACGGAATCTCATATTATTTGATCTGAGAACATCTGCAACACTGTCTAGACCATATCTTTCTCAGTACCCAATTTGAATTGCTATCAATGTCAAATATCATATTCCAGGTCGTATTTTATTTTTGCTGAACAACATGAATTATGCCTCGGTCTCCAGTCAAGTCAATCTCCATTGGAAATGTTCCAACTCTGGCAGACTTTTGAGCTCATTTGCTGATACCACCCACAATGCAGTGGGTCCTTGTTTTAGAAAGGACAATTCTGTAGCATGCCTTGTTCCATGCCTCCTTTTCTTAATGTTGATTTTGGGGGTAGGCTATTATGTCTCTTCTAAATAAGGATTCCAGAAATACTTTCTTCAAAGAATCTTCTCTGACTAATCCTTTGCTCACTCCCTAAGATTGTTTCCCTTAGCACTTAATGTGAAGCCACATCCTTAATTTTAGATTGTTCTTTAGTTCCTTATATGTTTTCTTGTCTCCTCAGGTACACTGTAAGTTCTTTGAGTACAGGAACTATGCCTTCTCTTCTTTTTTTCTGACACTCCTTCTCCTCCCCCTTCCTCCACCATGACTCATAGAGTCAGTGTGTACATCAGGTGCTCAGTCAACATATAACATCCATGGCATTATTGTCTGGATACATATTTCTCTAGTTTTATCTGGGTTATTGTAAGTCAGTCTGATCACTTGCAGGGTAGTCTTTGCTCTCCTATGACTCCCTGACTTGGTTATACTTGTATGGTTAGGGAATGAATTACCCCAAAGCTTCCTTTTTCATTCTCCTAACTTCTTCCTTACATCTTTTCAGGTG
The DNA here is from genome assembly GCF_028583685.1 of Petaurus breviceps papuanus. NCBI lineage: Eukaryota > Metazoa > Chordata > Mammalia > Diprotodontia > Petauridae > Petaurus > Petaurus breviceps. Next base: position 3,715,909 of record NW_027186457.1, on the reverse strand, counting down.
TTGACTTTTCTTTCCTAATACCTAACATTTATATAGTGCTTTAAGGTTTGCAAATATTCTAAAGATATCTCTTTTGATCCTCACAACTATTCTGGGAGGTAGGTGCTATTATTATCCTCATTGTACAGATGAGGAAACTTAGGCAAACTGATGTTAAGTGACTTGCCTAGGGTCACACAACTAGTAAGTATCTGAGGCAGGATTTGAACTCAGGTCTTCCTGACTCTATGTCTTTTATACTCTCTTCTCATTACTCCTAATTCTGCCCTCTGGGGCCAATTACTCTTCAATGTGACAGCATTAAAATACTTGAAGAAAACTATCATATCCTCCTTACATCCACTCCCAGCCTACTCTTCTCCAGTCCAAACATTCCTAGTTCCTTCCAACAATCCTTAGATAACATGGTTTTGAATCCTTTCACCATCCTAGTCAATACTCTTAGATAAACTCCAGTTGGTCAATATCCTTCAAGCACTAAATCTGTCTTCTCTGCCATTTTGTCCACTCGAATAAAGCATTGGTTTTCTATGTTCTCTCTCATCCTTATTCTCATGCTTATCATTAAAAACACACAGAAATGAGATGTGGCATGATAAAATACTAGGATCATGGATCTGGAAGTCCGTATACCTGAATATCTATTTCTACTGTTAAAATAATTTCTACGCAATGTGATTTCCATTCTTAGAACCATAGGTTTGAATTTGTAAAATGAAAGGGTTATACTATGTAAACTCTAAAGTCCGTTCCAGTTCTGAAATTCACATTCATTGGCTCATGGCCCAATACTAAATTCTGCTCATAGTATGTCTTTTTGATCTGAAGCAATTTGAGTAGTGCCTGGTCTTTAGTACATGATAAAGATCTCATGTCTCAAAGAAGCTAGGTTTATGTCTATACAGGGGGCCAAGGAGAGCCAGGGTGAGAAAAAGCTTTCTGTTTTTATAACAAAATGAAATTTCACATCAACAAGTTCATTCTTTATTTCAGAAGTTAAACAGGATTATAGATTTTTTTTTTGTTCAGTCTTTTCAGTTGTGTCTGACTCTTCATGACCCCATTTGGGGTTTTCTTGGAAAAGACACTGAAGTGGTTTGCCATTTCCTTCTCCAGCTCATTTTACAGGTAGGCAAACTGAGGCAAACAAGGTTAAGTGACTTACACACAGCTAGTAAGTGTCTGAGGCCAGATATGAACTCAGAAAGATGAGTCTTCCTGACTCTAGGCCAGGCACTCTATCCACTGTGCCATCTAATTTCCCTTAGAGATTTAGAGCTGGAATTTAATCAACCTCCTCACTTCACGGATGAGGAAACTGAGGTCCATAGAGGTTAAGTATCTTGGCCAAAGTCATATGGTTAATCCATGATCTTGGATTTAAACTAGGTCTACTTAGGATGAATATGTTGCTCTTTTGTCCGAACCGGAAATATTTTGTGTGGCATTTTTATTTGATTGCAACTGAGGTTAAATTCATGACAAGTTCTTTTTTCTTAGCATCTTAAACTGAGACAAATAAGTGAAGATAGATACGTACTTCAGGTTTAGCAATTCCATCTTCCTCACTTAAGCTGTTTATGTGAGTTGTCCTGTTGTCAGTTGGAGACATCATCAGGTTTGCTGAGACATCGGTGGGAAGTTGTACAAGAAAAACTAATGTTTTCCTGGGTTATTTTGACTTCTAGACTGCATCAGCTTGGTTTTCTTTTCACATCTCTTTGCAACCCCACCCTGTTTGTTCCTTTGAAGCTATTGTCTATTTGACTGGAGAAAATGTGCTTTAGAAAACTCAACGGCCAATTATGTCAATAGGAACAGACTCCCACCAACTCTCAAATCACATATGTGAAATGACTAAGCCCATAAGCTTGAGTTACCCAGAATGCTTCTTCATCCACCATGAAAAAAAATTTCTGCTGAAGTATTGTATTTTAGTGTATTTTCTCCATCTCTATTCATGGTAATCGTCCTCAAATTCTGCTTAAATGTTTCATTAGTATAATTTTCTCAATTAAGGCCAGCTCTGCTAACTTGGGGGTTCTCATGAAGGCATCTTGTCAACACATTTGCTGGAATGCCTGATGCTTCAGGGTCCTCCATTCATTCTGCTTCCCTTCCCCTTAGTCAGATAACAGCCACCTGAGTTCAGGTGCTCATCACCGCCTGCTTGGACTATTACAACCATCTCTCCCTTTTCCCATCTGTCCCTGACCCAGCTGCCAAAATGATTTTCCTAAAGAACAGAAAGTCACTTTTTAACTAGTGGCTCCCTATCATCTCCAGATTGAGTCTTTCACCTACCTTTCCAGGTTTATTGTCCATTATTCCTCTTTATGCCGTCTGTGGCCCAGTTGAATTGGACTCCTTGACATTCCTCAAATGTGTTTGTCTAGTTTCTACTTATGTGTCTTTGCAAAGGTAAAAAGGATGGAATACCAGGCATTCCCTATGCCTAGAATATAGGCATATATATATATATATATATATATATATATATATATATATATATAATATATCCCTTCTTTCCTCTGCCTCTCACAATCTTTAGATTCCTTAAAAACTCAATTCAACTGCCACCTTCTGCATAAGACCTTGTATTTATTTTCTGTTTTGTGCATACTTCTATAAACACACATTATCTCCTGGTAGACAGAACACTGGGCCTGGAGTCAGGAAGACTTGAGTTCAAATTCTGCCTCAGATACTAACTAGCAGGTTGACCTGTGGCAAGTCACCTAACCTGTGTTTACCTCAGTTTCCTCATCTGTAAAATGGGAATAATAAAAGAAACTCTGTCCAATGAGATAATATTTGTAAAGGGTTTAGCACAATTCCTGGCATGTAATAGGTGCTGTAGATAAATGTAAGCCATTGTTATTAATATTATTATCATGATTGGTTTCATTTTTGACCTTGGATCCTTAGTAATAGCACAATGTCAGGTATATACAGGTTCTGAATAAGTACTTATTAAGTGATTTCTGGGTCCCCTTGAACAGGATACTTAACTTGTCTATTTCCTCATGTAAAATAAAGAGATTGGACTAGAAAACCTTTAGGGTCCCTTCTAGCTTCAAATCTATGATCCTATAAAGTAAAATATACTATCCCTGTCTCTTCAGAGCTTAGCACAGTGCCTGGAAAACAGTAGGTGCTTAATAAATGTTCATTGACTTACTCAAAGAGCTGCCATATAGAAAAAAAATTAGAAACCAAAAGCTGATGAATTGCTATGAAACTTACTCTAGCACTTTCAGAGTCCACAATGCCTCCAGGATTGGTGCTCCCTTGATCAGTACAGATCTATTTTTCAATAGCTGGTCTTCATTAGTTTCTGTGACCAAAAGGAAATTCATCACATGGTGGTTAGCTCTCTGGTGATGAGTCTTACTATCCTTAACTTAGCTGGTCATCTGGTACAGGCACCATCTGCCCCATGTCTGTACTTAGAGCCCATCCAACTTAATAAGACCTGCCATGGCTTGTGTTCTGCTGGCATGGAATCAGAGACTGCAGGATCACATCTGCACTACAATATGCCATTGGAACAGGAACTTGGGTGAAGAATTTAGAAGCATAGGCTGTATGTATAAGTACTTTAGAAACATAAAGCAAATAAATGATTTGCATGAATCAGCCTGAGTCATAAGGGAAGGTTCTTGGAATTGGCTTTCAAGTCAGTCCTTGACTGAGAGATAGAGGGATAATGTATTAACATTTAAAAAAATGAACTTAGTAATAATTGGCATTTATAGAATGCCATAAAGTTTGTGAAACACTTTGCAATTATTATCTCACTTGATCCTCACAACAACCCTGAGAGGTGTCATTATTATCCCCATTTTACAGATAAGGAAACTGAGGCAAAAAGAAATTAAGTGACTTATCTAGGATCACACAGCTAGGAAATATCTGAGGTTGGATTTGAACTCAGTTCTTCCTGACTCCCAGTGCAATAATCAATCTATTCTGCCTCCTGGTTGATGCATCATCAACACACACAGACATTTCAGTGTATAAAAAACAAAAGGATTATATGTGAAGTCATAAAATTCTGTTGAAAAATAAATATTAAATATAATGAAGTTGGAGCAAAATTGCTCTATTTGTGTCTCCTGAAGTTTTTTAAAATCTGCTATGTATTTTGAAAACTTCATGTTGAAAATATATAGAGAACTGAGTCAAATTTGTAAGAATACAAGCCATTCCCCAATTGATAAATGGTCAAAGGATGGATGCTCTGAAAACAGGCAGTTTTCAGAGGAAGACATTAAAGCTATCTATAGTCATATAAAAAAATACTCTAAATCACTACTTTTTAGAGAGATGAAATCAAAACAACTTTGAAATACCATATCACACCTATCACATTAACTACTATGACAAAACAGGGAAATGATAAATGTTGGAGAAGGTGTGGGAAAATTGGAAAACTAATTCATTGTTGGTGGAGTTGTGAACTGATCCAACCATTCTGGAGAGCAATTTAGACCTATGCCCAAAGGGCTATAAAAATTTGCATGCTCTTTGGACCAGCAATACTACTGCTAGGGCTGTAACCCAAAGAGATCATAAAAATGGGAAAAGGACCCACATGTACAAAAATATTTATAGCAACTCTTTTTGTGGTGACCAAGAACTGGAAATTGAAGATGACTGAACAAGTTGTGGTATATGAATGTAATGGAATATCATTGTGCTATAAGAAATGATGATTTCAGAATAACCTGGAAAGACTTACATGAACTGATGCTGAGTGAAATGAGCAGAACCAAGAGAACATTGTACACAGTAACAGCCACAGTGTGCTGACTTTGATAGACTTAGCCCTTCTCAGCAATGGAAGGACCTAAAACAATTCCAAAGGACTCATGATTGAAAATGTCATCCACATCCAGAGAAAGAGCTATGGAGCCTCAAGGCAGATCGAAGTAGGCTATTTTCTTTTTTGTTTTGTTTCTTTTCCATGGTTCCTCCCATTCATTCTAATTCTTCTATACAACATGACTAATGTGAAAACATGTTTAATAGGAATGTATATGTAGAGTCTATATTGTTTTTCATGCTGTCTTAGGGAGGGATTAGAAGAGTGAGGGGAAGGAAATTTAAAACTTATGGAAGGGAATGCTGAAAACTAAAAATAAATAAATTAACTTATAAAAAACATCATATTGATCCTTCCTTCCTTCCTTCCTTCCTTCCTTCCTTCCTTCCTTCCTTCC
>NW_027186457.1:3710420-3710674 GCF_028583685.1 Petaurus breviceps papuanus | reverse complement strand
CTTCCTTCCTTCCTTCCTTCCTTCCTTCCTTCCTTCCTTCCTTCCTTTCTTTCTTTCTTTCTTTCTTTCTTTCTTTCTTTCTTTCTTTCTTTCTTTCTTTCTTTCTTTCTTTTTCTCTTTCTCTCTCTTTCCTTCTCCCTTCCTTCCTTCCTTTTTTCCTCCCTTCCTTCCTCCCTCCCTCCCTTCCTCCATCTCTTCCTTCCTTCTTTCCTTCCTTCCTTCCTTCCTTCCTTCCTTCCTTCCTTCCTTCCTTC
>NW_027186457.1:3663556-3710410 GCF_028583685.1 Petaurus breviceps papuanus | reverse complement strand
TTCCTTCCTTCCTTCCTTCCTTCCTTCCTTCCTTCCTTCCTTCCTTCTTCTCTCTCTTTCTTTTTTCTCTTTCTTTCTCCTCTGTCTTTGTCTCTGTTTCTGCAATCAAAACTAGATAAGTGCTTATTCCTTTCCCTTCCCGCACTTATAAATGACAAGACCTTAAAGTATAGATGAAAAATCCTGCTTTCCATGTTTTAAATCTGGAATATGCAGGCCTCTCATTTTTTCCAACTCCTAAAGTAATAGGAGTTGGTAAGTAAAGTTAAAAAAAAGAAAGTAAAGAAGCTAAGAAATATAAACCACTGCGCAGGTATGATTCTCTTCAGAGGACCTGGATTCGAATTCTGTCTGTTCCTTAAATCTGTATGACTTTGTGCAAGTCATTTACTCTCCACATGCCTTAGTTTTCTCATCTCTAAAATGAATGGGTTAGATCTGATGATTTTCAAAGTTCTTCACTTTAGCTCTACCACCAATCCATGCCATCTCGGGCAGAGGTCTCCTCTGGATGGCTGTGGGTAGGGAGGGACCCTCCTGTCTGAAGGGTAAGGCACAGGGCAGATTGCTGTGGTTGCTCATTGCTACAGAGGGTGGAGCAGGGGCCCCAGCCACTCTCTCTGGGTCACTAAGATGTCTTCTGGTGGGGTAGTCATACCCCATTTCTGCCCGACCATGGGCTGGCTTAGACCACTGCTTCACTTTCAGGCCCACCTGTTTCCAATTAGAAGTGTGACCATTTCTAAGTTATGGGAAGGTGGCAACATTCCCAAAAGTTCTTGTTGTTTATACTATTTAGCTACCAACCTACACTATTTTAGGAGATGAAAAAAAGTTTGGGGGGGGGGGAGTCCTGCATGGACCAGATTTAAGGCATGAGAAGCAGAATTTTTCATCCATGCTTTAAGAACTGATTATAAATGAAGAAAGGGGGTGGTGAAAAGGAAGGGAACAAGCATTTTTAAGTGTCTACTGTATGCCAGGCACTATTTTAAGCATTTTACAAATATTATCTCATTTTAGCCTTAGAATAACCCTGTGAAATAATTGTTATTGTTATATCCATTTTAAAGTTGAGGAAACTGAGGCAGACAGATTATTGGATCAGCATTACACAGACAGCAGGTGGCAGATAGGACTTGAGCCCAAGTCTTCCTGACTCTAAACCCAGTACTCTATCCACTGGCTCACTTATAAATGAAGAGGATGCATATTCTATTTAACTGTATAATCTATCTGCCATTATCCGTTCATTTCAGTCATGTCTGATTCTTCGTGACTTTATTTTGGAGTTGGCAAAAATGGTTTGCCATTTCCTTCTCCAGCTCATTTTATAGATGAGGAAACTGAGGCAAACAGGATTAAGGGACTTGCCCAGGGTCACACAGTTAGTAAGTGTCTGAGGCTGGATTTGAACTCATGAAGATGAATCTTCCTGATTCCAAGCCCAGTGCTCCACATAGTAGGTGCTTAATAAATGCCTTTTCCCTTTCCTTCCTCTATTCTGTTAAAATATTGGTCTGATCCTCCAAACCTCAAATGAATGCAATTTGTCTATGTCTAATTATCAGTCTGTGTATTTATTTATCTGGCTAGACAAATAGAGCCTGGGAATTCATCTTGTGAAGAACTCCGGGTTTAAAAATGTTTTTCAAAGACAATTTATCTGTAACTTAAAAGTTTCAACATTCCATGGGGCACTCAGGGAGCTGTCACAAAGTTAATATGATCAGAGGCTGTCCTTGAAACCAGATTTCCTGACTCTAAGCCAGCCCTCTATCCATTCCACTACATTGTTTATCAGGAAATGTATCTTATACATTGAGAATATAGTGGTGCACGAACAGGCTGTTGTCTACCACTCCATCTAAACAACTTAGGTAAGAAGTGAAAAGTTAGCTCTGTTCTTCTCTGGTCAGGAGGAGCTAAGTTCAAATATGACCTCACTCACTTGAGACTTACTTGCTGTGTGACCCTGGGCAAGTCATTTAACTCAGATTGTCTCCAGAATAAAAGAAAACAAAATAAAAGTGACAAGTTACATCAGGTGTGTTCTTGGTTTGCATTTTATTAGAAAACCAATTCCCAGTTTGACTAATTTTATGGCAGATTTATTTGCCTGGTAGTACTGTTCCAATATTCTGGTCCTTTGCACAAAGAGCTCCGTAGAGGTTAGTTTTGAAGGGCTACACAGTAAAAACTTTTAACCTTGATGTCACTTTTCTGCCATACTTCTAAGGTGAGGTTCTGGTGTCACCTCCTTAGTAGAACCGCCTCTGATATTCCCAGTTGCTAATGTTATTCCCTTACTCAGGTTACATTGTCTTTGCTTATATGTGTTGTTGTTTGTGCTATGTTTGCAGAGAGGACCAATGGCATCACAGGGTGGTGTCTTCAGTTGCATATAAATTAGAGTTAAGTGAGACAGAATTGCATAAAATCATCAGTCTCACTCTCTCTTCCCGAGTCATCCAAGTCCAGCGGCAAGAAAAATGTTAGGATGATGGGTGATGGTCCAGGATGCAGTGGATGACCTTGGCATCTTCCATGTCTGACCAAGCTCTAAGCACTCCATAGCACCTGTTTCAGCTACCTTCACTGCCTCAGAACAAATTTTGGATAGATTGATAGGTGGCAGGGGCCCTGGGCTTTAGGACAGAAATCTTATGGTAAAATATTATCTCCTTGAGGACAGAAATTGCTTTTTCATTTTGTCTTACTATCTCCAACACCTTGTACATGATAGAAAATTAATAAAAGTAGTTAAGTGGCGCCATAGCGGATAGAGTGCTAAACCTGAAGTCAGAGAGACCTGAATTCAAATCCTGCCTTAGAGACAAACTAAATACGTGACCCTGAACAAGTCATTTGATCTCTCTCAGCCTGTATTTTCTCATCTCTAAAATTTCTCCCTGAGAAATCCTTTGAGCCAGATTTTAATTTACTGAATTTAATATAGTAAACCTGTTTTAAGAACCTACTACATGCAGGGGACTGGACTTGCTTCTGGGAGAGATGCAAAGTTAACATAAGACAAGATTATCCCTGGAGTTTATGGTCTACTAAGTGGATATGAATCTAGGGTTGTACTGGAGTTGATGCTCACTGAATTTGTGAGAGCTGATTGTTAAACATTCAATGTGAACGTTTTACATCTTGGAAATCAGAAAATAGTATGAATCAGGCCTTTAAGTACTGTTTTGTGTGTCTTACATACATTCCCCCCACCCCCTGAGAGTCAGATATTCAACATTTAATAGCATGCCTCTGCATATGTCACATACAGAAATAATATAAAATAATGCATAAAACATACATTAGAGAGATGTGAGCAAGATGCTGCCTGACTGACCAGGAAGGGAATCAGGGCAGGCTTTAAATGGAGAAGCTGGCCTTTGAGTCTGACTTTAAGGGACGGGTGGTAATTCAGTAGAATACACAAACAGCAACCCCTTTGAGGCAGTTGGAGAGTTACTTCCTACAGGTGATCTGATTTGGGAAAGGTTAAGTGAAGTAAGAGGAGAAAGGAGTTGCTGGTACATGTAACCAGAACATTGAGATAGAAAGGACCTTTTGTTGTTCAGTCATTTTTAACTGTGTCTGACTATTTGTGACCCCATTTGGGACTTTCCTGGCAAAGATATTGGGGCGGTTTGTCATTTTTTCTCCAGTTCATTTTACAGATGGGGAAACTGGGGCAAACAGGGTTAAATGACTTGCCTAGGGTCACACAACTAGTAAGTATCTGAGGCCAGATTTGAACTCAGGAAGATGTCTTCCTGACTCTAGGTCTAGAGCTCTGTGCACTATGGTGCCACCAAGCTGCCACATAAATGACCTTAGAGACATGCCCAAGCGAAGGAGCATTTGTCGCCCATATCTCTGGTCCCAATTCTCTTTGCTCTATAACCTCCTTAGGATGACTATTGAATGACTTTGGAAAATTATTGGGCATGAGAAGGAATTGGAGCCAGTTGCTTTCATTGATGACTCAGATCCATTGTCAAGTAGTTTCTTCCCCCCTAATTTTGCCAGTCAGTGGTCAAGAACAGGAGTATAAATGAATCATATTCTAAGCAACTCCACCCATAGCCTCCAAGGACATCAAGGACACTAGATCTGATAAGGATGAGTCCAAGAGAGATTTTCCCTGAAATTCCTCCTTATGCAGCATGATCCCCAGTGCTGGTCTGAGTATTAAACGTTGGTATTTTTAGGACCAGAAGCATTATTTTCCATTGTCTCTTGCAAGAAGGACTGTGTCTCCAGAGAATTTGACATTTATTTATTTATTCCAGTGGAAGGCCGAAATTTTTGCAAAATTGCTCAGTAAACAGAACACCTGTCACCCAACTGTTTGCCCAGTTTGGGTAATTCATGGAAAGGTCCAGTCATACACTGCTTAAAGCTTTGGGATTTGGACACCACCCAGCACAGAACAGATTAATTTCATGGTTTCCTTAAGCATGTGCACAAATTAAAATATGAGTTCTCACTTCGTTTGTCTAAAACCCCTTGGATGCAGTTTCTTCAATTAGTCATGTATGAAGGACTAGTCAGTCAGCAGTTTTGAGAAATGATCGAGATTCCTGGGCACACCACTCTACTTTATCAGTTGACGTCAAGGAGGCAGAACTAACACCTGTATCGTGTTAACCAAGTTAGATTAGGTTTTGGTTTTGAGGGGCAGCATGTAAGCTTTTGGTATCAAATCATGGGATAGATCCAAATCCATGTGATAATTGATTCCCATTAGAACAAGATTCCATTATGCTGTGAATTCATACTACTTTTGCTAGTGTAATGGTAGGTGGACTACTTATGCACTCTAATTCAATTAAAATTCAACAAACATATAATAATTGCCTCCTTGTGCTAGGCACTGTCAGTGGGAATACCAGGATAAAAATGTTTCAGTCTCTGCCCTCAAAAAGCTTATATTACATTCTCCTGGGTGATATAAGATGTACAGATAAATAAGCATAAAGTATATAACGTAAGTACAAGAAATATCAAGACGGAGGATGAGGGTAGTAGGTGGTAGTGATCTGGAAAGGGCTTGTATAGAAGGTGACAACTGAGTTGTTACCTTACACACACACACACCTACTTGTGTCTAATGGTAGCCATCTCTAGGGTGCGGGGAGGCAGAGGGAAGAAAAAAAGTAAAAATAATTTGCATAACTTTATTGTATATTTGGAAGGAGTAGCAAGTTGTACATGATAGATTTGCAGTTTCATGTGCAATCATCTTTTTAAGAATTGTACCGTGTTATGAAAACATTTGTTTTATTCTGTGAATTGAAAAAAAAAGTAAATTCAAAAAAAGGAACCAGAGATGAAAAGGGAAAGCTTTTCAGGTATGTGGAAAAGACTAAGACAAAAGTAGAGAATTAGGAGACCACATATAGGAGGCATAAGGGGAACCTATATGGGGAGAAGGGAAAATAATGTGATATGAATGTGGAAACCTATGGGGGAAGGGTGGTCAGAATGTGAAGGGCTTTAAAAAGACAGAGGACTTTGGGATTTCATCCTAGAGTAAGTAGGGAGCCACTTGAACCTTAATTTTTCAGCAATTTTTTTGAGGTCCTCTGACTCCATGCTCAAGCCTCTTTATGCTGAGCATATGGCCTCAGCAGAATGCTCTATGGTTCCTTGGTGCTATCCTTTCTACTCCTCAAAGTGATGCTCTTTGCTGAGAATTTATTGCAACATCTGCACAGAATTTCAATAAATAGAAGGCTAGGGAGAGGAAGCAGGTCTGTTATTTCATTATAAAAGGGCAGGAGACTCTGGCAATACAGTATGGAAGAGGGGAGATCTCCATGACCTAGAGTATTAGTTGCCTGAGCCCCTGAAGGGACTTGCCCAGGGTCACACAACCTTTTGGTAAAATTAAAGTAAAATATATAATCTTTATGAAACTGCTTACTGTCTTAGGGAGCAAGGAGGAGAGGGAAGGACATTTGGAACTCAGAATTTTATAAAAAGCTAATTTAAAAAAATTGTCTTTATGTGTAATTGGAAAAAAATAAAATACAAAAACAAAATGAAGTAAAATTAGCCACCTTAGCCAATTGAATTCCAAAAGTTTAGCCTGTTATAGAAAACTGTTCTGTTATTCTAGTTAACTTTAACTTGGAATTTAATAGTCAAATTTCCAACTTGTCTAGGACTCTATATTCCTATTTCTTTGACGTTCATTCTTGGGGAATAAAAAGCACCACCCCCACTCTAATTCTTACTTCCATCCTATGTTCCTTTTTCTTTGAAGCTTGTATTTGTGGAATAAGCAACATTTTTCCCCATTCTGATTCTTATCATTAGGAAATCTATTACCAATGCTTTAACATTTTAACATTTACCATTAGGTAACTAACTGTTGCCTAGTCTTAGTATAGTAATCACATCCTTTACTGTAGTATGGAAGAATGGGGTGGGGGTAGGGTAGGGTAGGAGTGAATGCAGGGATTGAAAATTATTAAGTTTTATGTTTTCTCTGCAATACTTTGATCTTCTGCTATATTAGACTCTTCCTTGCTCTTAAAGACCTCAAATTGCTAGAGCAAGATCATAATACATTTCCCCATTGGCACTTGGAAAAGAAAGGGAAAAAGAATCCCCTCATAAATCATTATGTTTGAAGATAGCGGTCAGCTCAGAAGAGTTTCTGGTGTATTGAGGTGTAGGCCTAAACAATGCAGCTCTATAAACGTATCAGATTTCAAGTAAGCAAATTTTGGGGAATTAAGAAATCTGGTGAAAAAGGTAGAATAAGAGGAAGTATAAAGTTCACAAGCATGAAAGAGGCTGAAGGGCCTTAGAAGACACCATAATTAAGGCACAAAGAACCACAGTTCCTCTGAAAAAAAGAGGAATGTAAGATCACATACACAAAAAAATCAAGGCTCACATGGAGAATTGCTTAAAGGAGTGGGCAGAAAAAAAAACAGAAGAAAAGAACATGACATTAGAGAGATAACTGCTTCACGTGGCCAATGCAGGGGGAGCTGGAAGGGAGATGGGCAGAAGGGAAGTGGGTAGGAAGAGAATCCATTAGTTAAGAACTTGGAAAAGACAAAAGGATTCAAGAATGTGTTATTCTTATGGAGAAAGAACAGAAAAGGGATAGTGAAAAATAGGAGATCTGTTTGAGCAAGCTCAGGACAAGAACAGAGAGAAAAAATCTCTTTTTAAAAACCTGAATATACAGGCTACTTCCTTGAAGATAATTCTGCAATGAAAACTACAGGAAGAATCTTTAGATTCAGAGAAATAATAAACGTTTTGTACCTGAAATGACAGAAATAAAATCATAAATTCCATAAAAAAAGAAAAGGCAAAGATGAGAGAGATTTGCCATTTGCCATTGCCTTTAGTTTCAAACACATCAAGGACCACAGTGACACTGGAGAAATTGTGGACGGGACTGAAACAAAGTGATTTTGCTTATTATAAGCTCGCCACATCTACATCTTGATAAACCTGGTTTCTGACCAATGCCCACCTTCTGCTAGTGCTAGCTTCAACTCTCTCCCATAAAACTCTGGGATGCTAGCATAGTTATAGAGGTCATGGGAATTGGGAAGACCCAGATTCAGATACTAACTCAGAGGCTTGCTAAGTGTGGGCCTCTGGATAAATGATTTAGCTTGTGTTTCAGGTCTTTCATGTGTATACTGAGAACTCAGTGACCTTTCAGATCCCTTCCAGAACTAAATCTATGGAATATCATTGAGGTAGGAAGGAAGAATCAGAGGTAGGTGGGAAGAAATGAATCACCAGGGTTTTCCATCAAGGCACCAGTGTTTGTCCCTAGTTCCCCCAGAGATGTTACAGAAATATTATGGTGTCCACAGTGACATGGTGAATGTGGTGACCATTTCTGCAGAATGTCAAAAGACTAGATCAAAATAGAAAGAGGCAGTGGAATATCCAGGTATTCTTTTTGTGAAGGATTCTAAGCAACTAGATATTTGTAAACAGAATGTAATCAACTGATATATTCCCTTTTCATCTGCCTGTTTTGGATGGTGTAAGTAGAGGTGGCCTGATGGCAGGAAGACTTGTTTTCCTGAGTTCAAATCTGACTTCACATACTGGTGTGACCCTGGGCAAGTCACTTAACTCTGTCTAAGTTTCCTCATCTGTAAAATCAGCAGGAGAGCCAAGAAAACCCCACAAAAAGGTCACAAAGAGACACGATGGAAAATAATTGAACAACAACAAAATGTAGAGTTGATATCCATCCATGACTGTCATGAAGTTTTCTGGGCACATGAGTTTCTTTCTATTCAAGGGACAGGATGGGAGAGGAAAGGCTGGTGGTGGGGGTTAGGGTTTAGGAGAGGAATTGAAGGGATGGGGAATCCTTTTTCTCTAGGGAGAGGCACTTTTAGGTGTCCCCTCCTTTTCTTTTTCTTCCTTTTTTATTTCCTCTTCCCAATCTCTACTTCATCCTACTTGCCTCCCTCCTTTTCCACCCCTTCTCCCTCTTCTCTTTCCCCTTTCTGCCCTTTCCCCTCTTCCTTTTCTTCTTCCTTCCTTCTACCTTTTCCTTTTTCCCTTTCCTCCTCCTCCTCCTCCTCGTTCCTTTCTTTCTTCTCTGCACACTGACATTGGGAATAAAGAGAAGACACCATCAGCATCAGATCAGAAAGGCGATGAAATCACAGACACCTGGTTAGATTGTCCTTCCTCCTTGGAGTCTAAATAGCATTAATTATGCACTCTCCCAACTAAACTTGGAGGAAGGAAGGTTATCTACTTAATTTTTTGCTTTTCAACTTGTTTGGGAGGTGGGAGATGGGGTGGAGAGAACGGGAAGAAATAATAACAAGAATTAAAACTCTCTGAGTGTCACAAATGAACTGGATATGTTTGGCCTGGAGATGTGTGCCAGTGGGGTATGTGTGGACTTAGAGGAGAAAGAAAGACTGACTTCGATTTTTTAAAGAGCTGTCACATATAAGGGGGGTAGGAAAAATGGGTAGAAGTTACAGAGATGATGTGGATTTTTACTTAGTAAGGGGTCAAGCTTTCTAAAGATTAAAGCTCTCTAAATTCAACAAATGGGGAGCCATGGGAAGTAGTGACAGCTGGATGGATACTTGTGTTCTGGTCTAGATGTCCTTCCAGCTGAGATCTTGTGACTTCATGCACTCTTAAGGGTCCTGGGCATCCCCAAACCTGGCATTTGGGTGACTTCATCAGTATCTCTGGTGATGGATGAGTGTGTAAGAGACAGATGGTATAATAGACAGATTACTGGATCCAAGTATCTTGTGGTTAGATATATGTGTTCTTGATGCTGAGTGAAGTGAGCAGAACCAGAAACCCTTGTACATAGTAACAGTCACAGTATGGAGTGGCTGACTTTGATAGACTTAAACTCTTCTCAGCATGCAAGGACCTAAAACAACTTCAAAAGAGTAAGGAAGGAAAATGCTATTCACATCCAGAGAAAGAAATATGGACTCTGAATGCAGATCAAAACATACTATTTTCTTTTTTTGTTTTGTTTTGTGTTTTTCTTTCTCATGGTTACTCCCATTCATTCTAATTCTTCTATACAACATGACTAGTGTGAAAATACGTTTAATAGGAATGTATATGTAGAGTCTATATCAGATTGTACTCTGTCTTGGGGAAGTTGGAGGGGAAGGAGGGAGAGGGAGAAAATTTAGAACTAAAAATCTTATGGAAGTAAATGTTGAAAACTAGGGGTGGCTAGGTGGCACAGTGAATAGAGCGCTGGCACTGGAGTCAGGAGGACCTGAGTTCAAATCCAGCCTCAGACAGGTAACATTTACTAGCCGTGTGACCTTGGGCAAGTCACTTAATCCCAATTGCCCTGCCTCCCCCCAAAAAAAGCAAAAAAATGTTTAAAACTAAAAATAAATAAATTAACAAAAAAAGTAGAAAAACCTACATGTCATTGTAGGTCATCTACTTGATGTCACTTAAAATGATGAACTTAAAAGGAATAAAAACTTGAGTCATTTAAAAAGAATAAATAAAATAAAATAAAATTCTTAAATGGATACATATATGTGTTCAGGTTGAACCTTCTCAGAAAAAGGCAGGAATCTTCTGGAAAAAGAGGATGGTGTGAAAGGTTCTAGTCAAGTCCAGAGCTTACGAGAAAAGGTAGGAAAGACAATATTTGAACAGTGTTCCACAATTTTAAATTACCAAACTGGGCTATAAAGGAACATCTGGGCAGTCTCCTAATTCTGGTAACCAACCAGTACAGTACCAGTTCAAGTTTGGAAGCCAAACTCTGGATGTTTGTGATATAATGTACTAAGGACCATAGTTTGAACATATGAAGGACATTAAATATTTGGAGGTGGGAACAGTAGTTTGTTAATATATCTCTTTGGAAATCAAAGGAATGTTGATTGATGTGAGTCAGTGTGTGCCAGTGGGGTATGTGTGGATTGGCTTGTGTTTGAAATGTTTGCTGGGTTACTTATCCCTGGACTATTTGAAGGGAAATGCTTGAACTTGGGGATGAATTGCTGGAGTATTTGGGAATATGGAAGGAATAGGTATTAGGGGAGGTAGATAGAACCTGGTATACTCTGATCTTTCCTTGAGACCAATGATTAAATATAGTCTTGCTCTGTGTCCCAACCCCTATGGAGAAATAACAATATTTTGGGGACTACAATGATGAAGTCTCTCTGATTGGCCCAGTTCTGAACCCAAGTATTATCTACATGGAAAAGGAGAGCACTTGGGAAAAATAGAAAAGTCCATATAGAATTTCTAGAAGTAGGGAATGAGAGAGAGAGAGAGAGAGAGAGAGAGAGAGAGAGAGAGAGAGAGAGATACAGAGAGAGATACAGACAGAGACAGAGAGAGACACAGAGACAGAGAAACAGAGAGACAGAGAGTGTGTGTGTGAAGTCTTGCAACAGTGAGACAGCCTTAAATTAAAGCAATCTTACTTTTGAAATGGTAATTTTAAGAACATAGTCCATGCCCTGATTTTTTACACTCCTTTCTATTTTTCACTTAGAGTCATGTCAGGTTTCCCATTGTTCCAAAATGGATGAGAGGAGTCATATAACCTGGAAGGAGGACAGAGGCCACTCTTTCCATGGCCCTCACCTCCAGTTCTTCCCAGATGTTTGGGAAATTTCTCCTTGTGGCACTTGCAATGCATGCAGCTAGGGGGTAGCTACCATATAAGTAAAGATATTAGCTAGTGTTTTTATAGCGCTTTAAGATTTTCAAAGCACTTTACAAATATCTAATTTTATCCTTACAACAACCCTGGGAGGTAGGTACTATTATTACCCTCATTTTACAGATGAGGAATACCAGGCAAGCAGAAGTAAAGTGACTTGACCATGGTAACTCAGCTAGTATCTGAGGTAGGATTTGAACTCAGGTCTTCCCAATCCCAGGTCTAATGTTCTAACCACTGTTCAACCTAGCTGCCTACCCAGAAACCATTCTGCTTGTATCCTTGGATTTTTCTTATCCAAGGAAGATGATAGAAAAAAAGGAGGGAGCCAAAGCTGTCTTGTGGGCTCCCAAAATTCTGTGAGTCCCAGTTCTTGTATCTGGCCATCCCAAGTCCCAAAGGGTCAGTCTAGATCTCATTATCTGTGAATATAGGACAAATTCTGCTTTAAATTAAGATACACACATGCATAGGGAATGGGCAAGGTCCAGGGATGTGATTTCATTGCTATGGGGAGCTTTCAGATGAAGAAATTCCCTCAACCAATATAGGTTGGCACCTTTCTTTGTAATTTATAGTATGGAGCACTGAGAGATTAAATTACTTAGTCAGGGTCATGTCACCATTATGTATCACAGATAAGACTTGAAACCTCCTTCCTCATTCCAGGACTCACTCTCTGTCTACTACACCACACTGCCTCTCTGCATACATATGCATACAAGCATACATGTATTTCTTCATCATATATGTCAATAACAAGGGGCTGATGAGCATGTAATAAGAGTTTGGGCTCACTCTTTCAGAGCAAGCCTGGCTACATTGACCCATCAGGGATAATCCTAGAACCCTAAGAAAGATATATATGCACATATACATGTATACACATATAACTATATATATGTAGAGGTGTGTGCCATATGTGCATACTATATATGCATGTAGAAAACTGTCACATTCAAGTCAATGTGGCAGGAGTTTTTGCAGCAAACCAATGTCTATTTATTTCATGTGCACAATGTGGAGAGAATTCTTGGTCACACTTCCATTTTTTTTCCTGTCATACACATTCAATATCAGTACATTGAACCCCATAGACAACAGCAGCTTGGTTCCAGGAGAGAAATCTTTGCACTGCTCCCATATGTAAGAATGACTGAATTCTTTCCATTTCTTTTGCTCCTTTCAGTTCACTCCCATCCTTCCTAATTTCTCTTAGGCTCTTCTTGGTCATAGAGGCAGCTGAGGAGGACTTGCTTGAAGATATCAGTTACAAAGCTCCCCCAAACCATCTTCCCTTCCCCCTTCCCTTTTTGGCTAGCTTCGGCCAAATTGTTCCTAAAGGGAGTGACGGCTCCTTCAAACAGAATATTTTGTGGAGTACAATGGGCATCTTGCTAGACATCACAGGGCATCATTATACACTCTGCTCTGTTTGGCTTCTTGGCCTCAGGGCCTTGGCCCTTGTAAATCATGATTTCACTTGGCATCGTTGTCCAGTATACAAAGTATGCTAACTGTGGATTTGGAATAAACCAGCAATTAGGAATTGTTGACAAGTGCCAAAATAGAATGTAATTAATGCTGTGCAAATTGGCCAGTCTTTTAAGGAATGTTTTTCTGTGAACTCTTTAGAAAACATCCCCATTCTAGCCCTCCAAGTTTTTTATCCATTAGTGTTTTCACAGGAAAATAGCTAAAATACACAAAATCATAGTTAAAAAAATTTTTCCCATGCCATTGAATGAGAAATCAATGATCTCTAGGGCTGAAAAACTAAATGTAGCTTGATTTAATTACCAAGGAGTTAAACATCTTTTTTTCAAGAGTATGAATGTGGGAAAGGCATAAATTATTGTATTTGGAAATCCATTAAACTCATCCACTCACCAGTAAGCCTTTATTCACTCTTTAGGACAAAGAAAGAGCACTCTTCTAAAAAAAAAGAGTGGGGGTAGATGGGGAGAGGGGCTGAGTAAAGGAGTGACAGTGAGTGAAAAATGAGTGACCAGTCAGAACAAAGGAAATCCACATTCTTAGGAGAAGCTTTGAAATCATCCTGAAATGGGAGCTTCTCTGACTTTTCTAACCCTCGCTCAGCCACTTGGAGACTGGGATCTCAGGATGATTTACGCCAGGGAGTGAGGGCAGCTAGTGATATGCCACTCATTGGAGATGTGTGCCTCTGTTCAGATCCAAGACAAGGTCATCTCCATGGATGGAGTCATGCTTCAGTGGCTAGTAACACCACTCCCTCCCTGACTTTGTCAAGCCATAAGTCACTGGGGCCTTCAGAGGCCAGACCCTAACAGTAGCAACTCACAAGTCGGAGGCTTAGTGAGTGACACTGATGTATGGAGGCTGCATTGTCTGGGAAGAGTTGGGCACAATGAGAATGACTCTCATAAAGGAACTATTAGAAAGGCAACCTGTGTAAACTACAGTAGATTTCCTTCTAGGCAATGGGGCAGGCCAGACAAAAGGGATGGGTATCGCATTTTCCTCCTCTGCTTTTGTTGATGGTATGGGCGGATTGAGAATAACAAACAGAGTTCAGAAAGCCAGGAATAGTGGAGGTTTGTTTTAGTTTGTGTCAAACCTTGAGCACAAATAGTTGTTACCTACTGTCCCAAATACTTGGTGCTTTCTTCCCCACCATATTACTTGTGCAGGTTCATTTCAGAACCATTTTCCTGATGGTACTCAGATGGACAAAATAAAACATACTTGCTGATCACAGTGCCTGACACACAGTAGGTGCTTTAGAAATGTCTGTTGACTAAGTGAAATAAAATCTAGTCTTAGCTCAGAAGGCAGTGAGGGTTACAACAACAAAACCAGAAGCTGAGAGGTGAGGGGCAACAGGTATGGAATAAGGCATACGTTTTCAGACAGGACCATACCAATTTGTTTTACTTAACTCTGTTTAAAGGAGGGCTCTACTTTGGGGTGAGGGGACGAGAGAGGAAGGGTCACTGGAAAGTGAAAGTAAGAAAAAAAATTTAAAATTTTAAAACAAAGCATTTAAAAAGGAAAGAAACACAGTGAACTCCAGCCCTGGAGTCAGGAGGACCTGGGTTCAAATCCGGCCTCAGACAATGAACACTTCCTAGCTGTGTGACTTTGGGCAAGTCACTTAACCCCAATTGCCCTCCAAAAAGAAATAAAAAAGAAGAGAAAAAATAAAAAGGAAAGAAAAATCTCCATGAAATGTGTGCATGGGGGGAAATTACAGGCTATGTATTAATTTTAAGCTAGTGTATAGCAGCAATATGAGCAGAACCCTTTTAGGACAAGAAGGAGGGAGGCATTTTAGTGCCCAGATTTAGTCCTGAGCTTGTTATCTGATTAGAGGCACCTCACCTTCAAATTCAAATGTTGCCCACTTCGGCCCCAAGGTCAACAGTTTCAGTTATGTGTCCATTTGAAAGAGTATGCTGGAGGAGGAGGAACGCTTCCCCTTCCTTTCAGTATTTTACCTTCACTGGGGCAGGAGAGGAAAAAAAAATATATATACATAATATTATAATATGGAAGTATTATATATATATGAGAGGAAGAAGAAGACGAAGAAGAAAAATTCTCACATTTAATCCTCCTAGGATAGCAGTTTCAAAGATACAGAACTGGAAGAGAACTGGAAGATACCTCAGAGGTCATTTAGCCTACCACTCTCATTTTACTGAAAAGGAAACTGAGGCCCAGATTGGTGAAATGACCTCAAATATTAAAATAGCTGGAATTTGAAGCAGGATCTCTAACTCTAAATGCAGGATTTTCCCATTAAGAATGGGAGTCTAGGGGCGGCCTGATGGCTCGGCGAGTAAGAGCACTGGCTCCAGTGTTGAGAAGACCTGGAGATCGAATCCTGGGCTCAGACACTCAGCACCCACCCAGAAACACCTGGCCGTGTAACCTTGAGCAAGTTACTTAACCCCAATTGCTTAGGGGCGGCCAGGTGGCTCAGGGAGTAAGAGCAGTGGCTCCAGTGTCAGGATGACCTGGATCAAATCCGGGCTCAGATAATCAACACCACACCCAGAAATAACTGGCCGTGTAACCTTGAGCAAGTTACTTAACCCCAATTGCTTTAAAAAAAAAAAAAAAGAATGGGAGTCTAGGTTGCTCTAAGGGATCATTATTGATACCCAGAAGAAAGTCAATGGATGGAAAAAATAGACCATCAGATCCCTGAAACTGGGGGTATCATCTCAGGCCTTTGACAGGTTATTTCAGCCCTCTGGGTCTTGATTTCCATGTGTACAATAGGAGGTGATTTTTCAAGATCAGGGATCCTTAACCTGGGATCCACAAACTAGCATTTTTAATATTTTAATAACTGTATTTAAATAGGATGGTTTCCTTTGGAATTCTATGTATTTTATTTTGTGCATTTAAAATGATCCTGAGAGGTTGTTCATAGTCTTCACTGCCCTGCCAAAGGAATCTGTAATAGAAAACATTAGATGGATTACCTGATTGCCAGGTTTCCTTTCAACTTTACTGTTCTATGTTTGAGTCAATGCACAGCGACAACATCAATTAACTCAGAGAATCAGGTGGTCCTTGGGTTTGGTGAAGGCATGGGAAACTGACTGGGAGAGACCAATTCCTGATTACTGAATTGGGGGGTGGATGGAATGAAGAAGACTGAGGATGGCTAGAATTGGGGGGTGGGAGAATTTTAGGGAGTAAGGGAGATGTATGGAGGGCTGCCAACCAGAGCAATCCCAGAAGGAGTCAGTTTTGACCAGCCAGTAGTTGGAAGGAACACTGGAAGTATAGGAGCAGAATTGATTGGGGAGGATGGAAGGAGAGATGTTGGAGAGTAGAGCTGGGTGGACAGGGTTTGTCGCCCTTTCTCCCTCTTTGCCCCTTTCCCCTTCCTTGGGGTGTTTTCAATTTCCTTTTCCTCACTTTCCACATTTTTTCTTCTTTATCTCTCTCTTGTTCCCTCTTTCAGTTCCTCTTTCCCTCTATTTCCAGCTCCTTTAGCTAACTATAATACCAGTACAGACTACAAGTTATTATTCTGTTTTCTTGACTCAGGTGTTAAACCTCATATTCTTAACTTTCAAAAGAGTTGAATATTCCAAATTTCTATCTCAAAAATAATCACAACTCTAACTTAAATTAGTTCTAAGTTACCTTTCTACTTGTATGTGGCCCTCAGCTTTTTGATGACTCTTTCCCAATGGTTTTCACCAGAAAAGAAAAAAAAAGATCCCTATTCATCATGCCTCTTTTAAATACTATGCTCAGGGGTTTGCTGGAACCAGTTCTAAGCAGAGAGCTCCTTGTCAAATTTGGAGTGTGAGTTTTTATACCTTAGAATTCAGTCAAATGCTAGAAATCAGGACTTGATTTATTATTTTGATGAAGTGGTCCAGAAAATGTTAATAATTCAGTTTAGATTTAAAATGCAATTAATAGTGAACTTAAAAATGTGTCTTGCCCTTCAGAGAACATTTCTCAGTATACCACTGAACACACACTTTTGTAAAAGTGGAAGGAAAAATAAATCCACCCCTTTTTCATTTCATAGGAACTGAAGAGTTTTGTAGGGTCAACTCCAACCCCTTGACTCACATAACAGTTGAACAACCCTCACGGAGTAAAGGCTCACATGGCCCTGTTATATACTATCCTGGGTGCAGAGTGCTAGTCTTTAAGACCTCATATTTCCAGTAATAAAGCAAGAAAATAATAATAGCTTATGTTCATATTGCACTTTTTGATTTTTATTTTTTTGATCCAGAATTGTAATTTCCTCAGTGTGGGGAATTCATAGGATATCATTTCCATCTTCAACCATTGCCTGGATATCATACTCATAGCTAGGATAGGGGCAACTAGGTGCCCCAGTGGAGAGAGTACTGGGTCTGGAGTCAGGAAGACCTGAGTTTAAATCTGGTCTTAGACATTTACTAGCTGTGTGACCTTGGGCAAGTCACTTAACCTCTGTCTTAATCCACTGGAGAAGGAAATGGCAAATCATTGTGGTATCTTTGCCAAGAAAACCTCATGGACAAAAGGATCCTTGGGGTCATGAGAAGTTGGACATGACTGTAGACTGAGTAATGACAACAACATAGCTGATGTGTGCCAGACAGTACTTAAACCCATATTTCCTGACTTCAGCATCAGTCCTCTGTCCACTATGACAAACTTTTACCCATTTGAATTTCACAAATATTCTCCAGGGCAAGGACTCTTCCCCTCATACTTCATAAGTGAGGAAAGTAAGCGTAAAGAAATAAATGATTTGCCAAGGTCACCAAGATAATATGAAGTGATGTAAGTAGGATTCAATCCCAGGCCTTCTATTTTCTAGCCCCATGTGTTGCTTTCTAGTACCCCCAGTGGTCTCAGGACCCCTTTACACTCTTAAAAATTATTGAGGACTCCAAAGAGCTTTTGTTTATGTGGGTTATATGTATCAAGATTTCCTGTAATAAAAATTAAAATATTTTTAGTACTGTCAAAATAGTTTTGACCTCATAGACCCACTGAAAGAGTCCCTGGACAAAACTAGTGGACCTTTGCATTACACTGTGCCACTGAAGTTGGTTCTGTATCTGTTATTTCATTTATATTGGGTACTCCCAAATGGTAAAACTCCCTCTACCATTCTAGATAAGCAATGTTTCTAAAACTTGTAGTCTTAGAGAATTGTCTGGGACGCTGAGACATTAAAAGACTCACCTAGACTTACTTAGCTAGTAAGTGTCAGTTGCTGAACCTAAACCCAGGTCATCCTGGGCTCTCCCCACACTCACACTCCTGCCACTAGTCAGTTGTGCACTGGAATTCTAAACAGGATAGCTACGTCTTTGCAGTAGCATCCAAAGGGCAATGCTTTTCCTTTGCCATTTGAAAATATAAGACCCATTGCCCCTTCAGAATGGGGAAACAGTTTCACAAGGAACAGCAAATCCTTGCTCTTTATCAATGGGTTCCTGAGAGTCTTAGCAATCAATTTAATGGTCAACCAAAATGATGAATGCTATAGGGAATCTCTTCTTTAGTTGGGAAGTCATGCATAATACATACAATCTCAGGATATAGAGTGGGAAAAAACCCTAGAGATGACTTGGTCCAAACTCTTTTACAGATGTCCTGAGGGGCCTAGATCTATCTTGGCTAGGGACCCCTAGTGAAGGAACTGAAATGATTCATAAAAAAGTACAAAGATTCCATTTCTTTGCTGAAAATTATTGTAGAAAACCTTTTGGGCTCCTACACCTGCATCCCTTTCCCCCCTGACCCCCCTTTCCTTGAATTTCCTCTCTGTTATGATTTCAGCCAAATGTTTCAGAAGAAAATGATCTACAAGGCATAGACAGTGCCAAAACTCTGGGTGTTTTCCTGCCAAACCTTGTGGGGGGATTTTGGCTAGAGTGGACCAGCCTTCTATTTCTTTAAGCACAGTTCCTCAGGATCTTTCTCCTCTTTCTCAATATGCTGCTGAAAGGGAGGCCCTGCATTATAATTCTGCTGAATTAGAAACAAACAAAAACTCTGCAAGGAAGGACATAGGAAAAGACCTCAAGTCAGAAAGTGCATTGAGATCCTCACATTAACCATCTTGCTATTTCTGTTATTGGCCATGGTTGCTGGGTCAAGACAATGAGTAAATAATCCTCATCTCAGTAGGAAGAAAAGTGGTCCAGTGAGATGTATACTCTCCCAGCTACATGGGAATCCTATACCACAGCTTGCAGTCAAGAATACAAAAATCCAATAGCTGAAGATATGCAGAGCTATTATTTTTCTTGGCAAAGAAGGATAATTTTTCTCCTTTCTCCCATAAATTAGGGTTTTCAAAATGTTGTTGCTACTGCATATGTCTCTTGGCAGAGGCAATGCTGAGGTTTCTTAACACCCCCCCCATCCCACTTTTCTTTCCTCTAGTTCTTTCTTCATTCTTATTCTTGGATAATAATGTGAATTTTTTGTGTGGCTTTGCATGATAGCTCCGAACTCCAGCATTTCCCATTGACTGGGTCCTCAAGAGGCATACTTTACTTTTCTACCTTCTGAAATTAAAAGTGTTTTCCTGTATTGTCTTTTGGTGAAGAAGTGTATTTTTTCTTGTCTTCTGTTGCAGTGTCTTTCATTGGAATTCTATCTGGCTTTTTCACTCCGTTCATTTGTAGTCAGGCCAGACCTCAGCCCAATGAGAGGATCCCCTGATCAGCCCTTGATGGGAGGCATGCTTCTCCCGAGTGGTATGATCTTTGTGAGCTTTCATCTCTAGTTGTTAGAAAAAGGAGAAAGCAGATGACCTTGATCCTGAATATTCTTCATTTGTCTTCCTAGTTTTCAATCTAAGTTTTATGTCTTGTCTTTTATCATTATGTCCCATGCCACTGCGAATGAACTTGGGTTGAAATGGATTGCTTACCCCTTCTGGGTTTTTCTGTTCTGTACTTGCTGCATGTTCCATAGCCTGTCAAATCAAATTTATGCCAAACAAAAACATACTTGGAAGAGCCAATGATCTCCAAGAGACATATACGTGTGTTTTGATGGGTCAATGGCAAATGAAGTAATAACTGTAAAGTGCTTGGTGCAGCATCTGGCACATAATAGGCACTTTATAAATGGTACCTGTCTTCACCATTGTTACCTGTTATGTTATATGACATAGAACGCGGGAGAAAAAAGGACTGCTTGATATACCCTGAGGCTTGAAATACTTCATCCATGGGCCCTTCAAGGCTGTGACTTTGAAATTTCAGTTTGGGTCTGCTGTCATTCCCTCCACAAGAAATGATTCTTCTTTCTCTTAGATCTTCATCAGACTATCTGAATTGTAATAATAACAACCAACATTTACTAAGGGCTTTAAGGTTTTCAAAGTATTTTGCACAGTTCTTGTTTACTTCTCATACTGACCCTGGGATGTAGAGGCTATTATTTTCCTAATTTTACAGATGAGGAAATGATATGGAGAGAGGTTAAGTGATTTGTTCAGGGTCACATAACTAGAAATTGTTGGGGGCAGGATTTGAACTCAGGTCTTCCTGACTCCAGGTTGGGTACTCTATCCACTGTGTTGCCTGGCTTCCTCAGACACATATGGCTAATTCCTGTATAGCCTGGAGATATGAACCATTATTATTATTATATCATTATTATAATATCATCATCATCATCATCATTTTTTTTACCATGTGGAGGAGACTCTGATCCATCGGAACAGCAATTGTCTCATGTCTGGTGGGTCCCATAGTTTTGTAGAGGCTACACATGCATATCACCTGGGCATTCTCCCTGGTGGTAAGAGAGAGGTAGACAGGAAAATTTCCTATACCCAGCTAGTTGCATCCTTTGGAATAATAAATAGAGTAATAATAATAAAATTGCTGTAAATAGTTCACCCAATCTCATTTGATATTCACAACAACCCTGTAAGGTAGGTGCTTTCCCCACGAAGAGGAGGAAATGGAGACTCAGAGACATTTTCAACTTCAGGGTCATAGAAGGGAGAACATGTCTGAGGCAGGATTTGAATTCATCTCCATGACTTTGAGTCCTGGGCTGCCAACTTTTCTTTTTTATTCCCTTTAGCATCTTTTAGTAATTCAGTCAGTCAGGCATTTAACAAATATTTGTTAAATATCTATTATGTGTCAGGTATCTGGGTGGAGCACTGTGGTTACAAAGAAAGGAAAAAAAAACAACCCAGTCCCTGACCTCAAGGAGCTTACAGTCAATGAGGGAGAAAACATGAAAACAACTATGGACCAACAAGATACATACAGAATAAACTGGAGAAAACCAACAGAAGCGAATAAATGGTATTGATGGGGAATGGGAAAAGTCTCCTTGTAGAAAGTGGAATTTGACAGGGACCTAAAGGAAATCTCTGTGCTTTGAAGTGTACATCTTCATTAGAATCAGTTGATTCATAGGGGAAAAAAAGTCCCAGAAAATTTTGAAACCCAGCTTGAAAAAAAATTATTCCAGGCCATTCTTGCTTTTGTCCCTTTAAGAATCTCAGCATATATTAGGGATTGGTTTAGCACTAACAGAAGCTACATTTGCACATGGGCCAACTTCTGCCATTAGTTACATGTGTGTGACTCCTGTTTCGCACAAACACAAGCCTGAAGAATGAGGAGCTGCCACAAATATCCAAGGGCAGAATTCAGTCCCGGGTGCAAGTATGTGAGGCAAACATTTGGCCCATACCATTTGCCCCTTGGAAAAATTTTCCCATAGTTTTCTTTTCTCTAAGGTATTATGCAGTCCAATATTTTTCCTCATGTTTCAAACATCTCAACCTCCCTGAATCAATTTGATTGCTCTTACTCTGACTAGAATTGCACAATCCCAGTGTTCCACATGATATCTCTTTCACTGGCCTTCTAAATTCTAGAATAAATTCTCTGATTTGTTCACCATGCTCCGCTGTATACAGTTGCTATTTTTACTTTGCCTCTGGTCTACTTCTGTGACTTTGCCCAACATGTTTTGAATTTGTGTAGTTGTTTACGTTTGAGACAATCATACTTCAGACCAACAATACTCATTTTCTCTTGAAACATTTGTCTTGATGTAATTCCCAATTTGGAGGCCTAGTACATCAAACCCAATAGAGAGAAGGCATGCTTTGGGAAGATGAAGTAAGTGTAGGATGCAGTCTGTGGTGTTCTGCTCTCAATCACACATCCATTGATTTTAGGACTTTGATCATTTTGTAGGTTCAACAGTAAGATAACAGGATCATAGGATTTAAAGCTTCAAGGGGATGCTTAGAGGGCCATAGGATACAATCTCTTTCCATCATTTTATAGATGAGGAAATTGAGACCCATACAGATTAAATGACGTCCAAAGTCACAGTGGTAATATACAGAAGGATAAGGATTTGAACCCAAGTCTTGGCTCCAAATCTAGAATTCTTTATACGTCATGCCATACTCATATAATATATAAAAAAACAACCTTATGAATAATGAAAATATAATGGAGTTAACTGGAGAGGACCTTAGTAACCTACCTTTCCCACAGCTCAGATCACCTAATGTTGGTGAATTTTTTATATTTTGGTTTAAAATAGCATACTGACAGAAAAGACAGAGATCTTAATTTTTTTTTATAGGTATACTGGAGGTAACTGATGCAGTTGTATGCTGGCAAATGTTTAACAATCAGCTCTCTGAAGCACAGGTCATGCCATTAAATTTCATTTGCATTATTAACATTATCTTCATCATTATCTTAAGTCTAGACAATCAACAAAGCAATAATCTAAGTCCTTAATTGCAGCTTTTGCCAATTTCCAGAGTGTAAATGCTCATATTGAAATTTTAGCAATTGCCTCTTTGGAGCCAGAACAAGTTGTTGACTCCAGCATGGGGGAACAAAATCATTTCTCAGGAATTCACAATGGAAAAAGCAGCCTTCCTCTTCTAGGTCATTGTTTCCAGTCCACTACAGGATGTTCATGTTATTTGGTGGGAATAAGTTAGTAGAACCAAGATTGTTTTCTCTACCCAGGAATGCAGGAGAATGTCCTTAGGGGAGCAATGAAAGACACCATGAGTAAGACAACCAAACTTCACACTCATACCAATGCCATCTAGACAAGTTGAGCCAATTTGTTGACAGTGGCAAAGAAATTTGCATTGGTATCTTCTATGATGAATGACTAGTGAAGGTGGAGAATTTCAGTTTTGGAGTGGGTCTCGAAAAAAGATTCATATCTACCTAATAAATGATGTCATCAACATATTTATATTTCTTATGTTGAATAGGTTTTTGGTCATAACACTGAGATTTTCTTGTATAATTGTTATGGTTATGAAGTGAAACATAAAACTTTTAATGTTTATGCAAATTTAAAATTCATATGGATAACATGGAATCTCAGAATCTTGATTTTTCTACTCCTATTTTGTGAGATAGAAAATAGAGTATGGAACTTGGAGTCAAAGATTTGGATTTGAATCTATCCTCTCATCTTCACTAGCCGTATGAGTAGAACAAGTTACTTAACCTTAATGAGTCTCAATTTTCTCTTCTGTAAAGTGATGATAGTACCTGTAGTAGTTTCTTACATGGGTTACATGACATAATCAAATGACATAATATATGCAAAGGATTTTGAAGATTGTAAAATCCATCTTATATAACTTGTCCATGACCTTCCTGAAGACTCCACCAGGGTCTGCCCACCATGTGGAGGGTCATCCTTGGCTTCTCTTATTCAAAGTTCTCATGACATCATCAACCCATTTTCTCTTTTGGTCATATGCATTTTTGCTGATATTCTTTACAGCTGTTCTGCACAATTCCTTGTCTGTGAAGTCTTGCAGCCTGTTCATAGCTATCTCAAGCCTCTCTGTTGCCCCTTCAGCTGATCCTCATTTTTAATTCTTTACAGGATGTAGAGCTTCATGACTTGCAACCTTATAATACCACTAAGAAAAAAAAAAGAAAATGAAGATCTCAGTGATGATTAACAAAAGGAGACACAAAGATAAAAGATGCAATAAACTCTTCTTTTATTTTCGGAAAAAACCAGTGCTAAATCTATTAATTCTTTACAGATAGTGCATTGTACTTTTTGTTTTAAAGATACAGATTTTTTCTTTGGGGGGAAATGAATGTATTAACTCTTCATCCACATGGTCAATAATAAAATAAAATAAAATAATTAAGTTGATAAGAAGGAAGAAATTCTCTGGACTTCTCATTGTCATCCTTGTTTAATAGATATTGGTGTTTTGCTGTCCTTCACCTCAAGGAATCATTGCTTAGTGTTCAGTCACCATCCTCCCTTCAGAAGTAAATTGCTTTGAGGGATTATTTGGGTAACTTACTCTTTAAGATATAATTAAGTGGCCCTTCTCTTTACATTCTAAAAACTCCTTTTTAAAATCTTTTATTTTTTTAAATGCAACATAATTTTATTTAAAAGATGAAACAAAATAATATTGAACATTGCCTGTCTTAAAGGAAGCTAGAAGGTGAAGCATCTGCAAGGTCTCTTCTAACTTGCTATATTCTGAGATTCTATGATTTAGGATGCTGAAAAAATACACAAATGGCATTTGTAGGACAAGTGAATAGGATAAGATAAACTTAAAACTGCAGTGGACATTCTAATCTAATTCAGTGTTAAAATCAATGGAATAGTCAAAAGTAGAAGCTCCTGCCACTAGGACTCAGAAACTGGAGAAAATGAAGTTTGGCTTTGGTCACATTGGTAAAAACTTAATTGCAATCACTGCATGGAATTTGTTGAGTGATACTCTAATAAATTCTGCTGAGGGGATTTTTATTTGATTACAAATATATTTTCCAATTTTCACTGCATGAAGCAGATCAATGACAATATGAAATAGTATTTTTTTTCAGTGTCCAATCCAACTAACATCAGAAATGCTCAAGAAAAAATTCAGTCCAATTTTCTGACTTTTGGATCAGAAGTTGTAATACCATAACCTGATAAAGATATCTATTTACAGTAGATAGAAGGCTTATTTCCAAGCTTTGTAGGAATGGAAGAAACTCATCAGCTTACCTTTGTGACTCAAGAGAGTATGATATGATATTATACTCTACAAAAGCTGAAGGGAAAAAAAAAACAGACTGGAACCGGTTCATCATGAATAAGATATAAGTTTGTGTCATGCTTAATGTGGTTGTTAATATTTTCCTCTAAACCCTCCCCTCTTGCTAACTTCCCTAATGCTGTTGAAGGTACCACCATATTCTCAGTCACCCAGGCTTAGAACCTAGGAGTCATCCTTGACTTCTCTTTCTCTGTGTCTCTTTCTCTGTTTCTCCTCTCCCCCTCTCATATCTAATCTATTGCTAAGTCCTGTCCTATCTACATTTTCTACATCTCTAATATAGGTCCCCTTCTCTTTATTCACATAGCTACCTCCCTAGTGTAGACCTTCATCACTTCACACCTGGACTATTGCAATAACCTGTTGATTCTCTCTGTCTCAAGTTTCTCCCCACTCAATTGCTAAAACTATCTTCCTAAATCTGACAATGTCACTTCCCTCAATAATGTCATTTATGCCACTTCTTACCATAGTCATAAATGACAATATATTGCAACTTACTGATGCCCACTGGGGGACTTTCCATTGGTCTTGAGTTATTGAGAGACCAACCAAAATGCTCTCTAGTGATTGAGTCATAGAGAAAGTCAGCAATTGATAGAAACACAGAAGATAAAAACTCGATTGCCATGCTCTGATGGCGCCATAAAATATTTAACCAACGTTTCATTTTCTCCTGATGGTGTTTTGAGTTCTGGAGGTTTTTGTTGTGATTTGTCCTTCATTCTCAAAGAGGACCATGACATCAGGGAGATGACACCATGACATTCAAGTGAATTGGATTTAAGAGATAGAGGTCTGGACAGAGTCAATAGCCTCACTTTCTCCTCCTCAGCCATATGGGACCAGCAACAAGATACAGATCAGGATGAGATTGGAGATGACCCTGGATGCTGTGGGAGATGGCATCCAGGGAGACCTTGGCCTTTTAAAGCTAAGGTCTTTAACAGGTCTCTGATACTCCTTCAGTGATTAAGGCTAAGTAAGAAATGAGGCAGAGAATGGCCTCTTTACCTAATTAAAAAAATGGGGTCCCATCTAGAGTGTTAGAAAAGGGAATTTTATAAATTGATACATAAGAGTGTTTCAGCTCTGGGAGTGGCATTTTAGAAAGAACAGTGATAAGCAGGAAGGTGTCCAGTGGAGGGCAATCAGGAAGGCCCTTGAGTCCAGGCCTGTGAGGACTGGTTGAAAGAACTAGGGACATTTAGTGTGTAGAAAGGAAGACATAGTGTGCATGGGGTAAGCATCATGACTGTATTCATGCATTTGAGAGCTATCAAATGGAGGAGGGATTAATTTGTTTTTTTTTTTTTGTCCCCAGAAAGCATTAGGTGGAAGGTGCAAAGAGGTAAATTTTGTCTTGATATAAAGAAAACCTTCTCAGCATTTGAGCTCTGCCCAGGTGGAATGGGCTACCTCAGGAGGCAGTAAGTTCCCTTTTCTTGGAGGTCTTTGAGTAAAGGCTGTATGGTCACTTATTGGATATGTTGTAGAAGGGACTCTTAAGGCCATGGCTTAAGGCAGCTAGATAACTGCTGATATCCCTTGTAACTAAATTTTTGTGACTTAAATCACTAACACAACATGTTCCTTTCACAGAGAGCTCTTTCTTCTCCCCTGTTTTGGAATCGTTCAGATACCTTCTGTAGCTATGTCCCCCTTCACCTACTTCATGTAAAGAGATGGCCCTTCTCCTTGCCCAGGAATCCCATATTATCCTTCTCTAGCAGATCTCCCCCCTTTATCATCCCTACTTATCTCAAATAGCTCCCTGTCTTCTGTTTGCTTCTCTACTGCCTACAACCATGCCTGTATCTCTCCATCCTCAAAAAACCCTGACTTGATCTTTCCATACCCACTAACTGTCATCTCATATCTCTCATCTTTTTTTGTGGCAAAATGCTTAAGAAGGTTGTCTACAATAGATTCTTCCTATTTCTCCCCCCCCACACCCTTAACCCTTAGAGTTTTATATGACTTATCTGAACTTAGCTAAGTCAAGCAAAGGATTCATTCAGATGATTCAGTAAAAAACAAAACAATCAAACAAACCAAAAACAAAGACCCAATGCTATTTGAGGAATTTACTTTGACTGCTCCAACTATACAAGTCCTGCTTTTGGATTGACATAAAGATGTGTTGGGGGTGTAGGCAAAGGCATGTCACAGGTGTGAAAATCCTGAAGTCTGTGTGTGCTCCGACCCATTTCATTGCTTTCTGTTTCCAGGGAAAACCAGAAATCCCTGGTTGTCAATTACCTCCTAGTTCCTCACCTCCACACCTAGGTCTGAGTCTGCCCCAGGTAGAAGAACTTGATAAACCACTGGTCCCTAGATAATCATATTATACCTTTAGTCTTCATCTCAGTATAATTATTTGGTAGAAACTCAAATAGATGCCAATTATCCCTCCCCCCCCCAAAAAACCTTCATTTCATACTACTTCCACAACTAAAACAAACTTTTAAAACCTAGTATATTTTGAAAATTCACAATTAATTTTTCACTTGATGTATTCCCAGTGAAAATGCTGTCATCTGAGGTCATTGCCATATGATACCCTTCCCCTAAACCTCCCCTCCATTTTCCTCAATCCACTTAAAGATGTACGTGTCTCTAAAATCTTAATGTAGTTTATTAAGGCTGGGATTTAAATTATGTGAGATGGGATTTAAATTACATGAGCTGTCAGAGATGAAATATTAAAGATAAAATAAAGTAAGACTTTTGAGATACCCTGGAGATATGGTGCAGTGGAAAGATCCCTGACTTTGGAATCAGAAGACCTGGGTTTGATTAATCCTTCTGACACTTACTGAATGAATGACTCAGTGAAATCACTTCATCTCCATTGTCTTCAGTTTCCTAATCTGTTACATGGTTTGTTGTTTAGTTGTTTCAGACTCTTTGTGACCTCTTTTGGGGTTGTCTTGGCAGAGATACTGGAATAGTTTCCCATTTCCTATTCTAGGTTATTTTTTACAGATGAGGAAATTGAGGCAAATAGGGTTAAATGACTTGCCCAGGGTCAAATAGCCAGTAAATGTCTGAGGTCAGATTGGAACTGAGGTCTTCTTGACTTCAGGCCCAGTGCTGTATCCACTGCATCAATGTAAAATGAAGGAGTTGTTCCATATGACATTTCCAGCTCCAGGTCTATGATCCTAGAGTGTCTGAGTACACAAGTGCTTTCCCCAGAATGCCATGATCTCCATTACAGGATGCAGAGGCATCATTTAGATGCTGTTGGTTGGACATTTAGGGATGTTCCATAATTTCTTTGGGTTCAGACCTATTACTTCAATGAGGTAGAACATCCCTTCACTGATACAGCTTATTCACTAACTTAGTCATGGAGAATTGCCTGGGGAACTCAGGGGATTAGTGACTTGGCCACAGTCACACTGCTAGCATGTGTCAGAAGGAGGGCTCGGACAGAGTTATTTCTGATTCTGTAGTCAGTCTTCTATCTATTAAGTCATGCTGCCTCTTTTGTTCCATAATAACCTCATATTACTAAGTCTAAAAATGTTTCTGTTTTCTGTCAGAAGCAAAATCACTTACTTGGGGGGGCATTGGGGTCACATAACACAATTGTTTTTAGGTGGCTACTGTAGGTAAAGAGAATGGACCTCCATTCCAATTTCCAATATAACCTATTACATTAAAAACACAATTACCATGTGATCACAGAATACTTCCATGTTATCATAAAGTGCTGCAAGTGACAACTCCTTCATTTTACAGATGAAATGTCACATAGACATGAGGTGGAACATGGGATTTAAAAACTCATTCCCTGTTTCCAAATCCAAAATTTTTCCAATCGTACCATTTTCCCTTTAATAAGGGGCAGCAAGGTGGCACTGTAGTGCATAGTGTGTTCATCTTGGAGTCAGGAAGACTCATCTTCCTTAGTTCAAATCCACCCTCAGATGACTAGTTGTGTGACCTGGGCAAGTCACTTAACCCTGTTTGCCTCAGTTTCCTCATCTGTAAAATGAGCTGGAAAAGGAAATGGCAAACCATTCCAGTGTCTTTGCCAAGAAAACCCCAAGTGGGGTCATGAAGAGTAGATTTAACTATTTTTATAATTAATTAATTTTTAGTTTTCAACATTCACTTCCATAAGATTTTGAGTTTAAAATTTTCTTACCTTTGCTCTCCTCCCCACTCCCCAAGACAGCGTGCAATCTGATATAGACTCTACTTATTCATTCATATTAGTCATGATATAAAGAAGAATTAGAACTTCTAGAAGGAACCACAAAAAAGAAGAAATAAAATGATAAAAGAAAAGGAGAGAGAATAGTATCTTCCATCTGCAGTCAGATGGGTGTGGATAGCATCATTTTCCATTGTGAGTCTTTTGGAGTTGTCTTAGATCCTTGTGTTGCTGAGAAGAGTTAAGTCTAAAAAGTCCGTCATCGTACGCTGTGGCTATTCCTCTGCACAATGTTCTCCTGGTTCTGCTCATTTCACTCAGCATCAGTTCATAGAATAGATTTAACTCTATTATCAAAGTTTCTTCATCAATAAAATGATCTGGAGAAGGAAATGGCAAACCACTCCAGTATCTTTGCCAAGAAAACCCCAAATGGGGTCATGGAATCAGACACGACTGAAATGACTGAACAACCCTTTAATGAGTATCCTATGTTTTGCCCACTAAAATCATCATATAGACTCCAGAATCTTAAATTGCAAAGCCTCCTGAGACTCAGAAATCTCTTCAAATTAACTCTAACTCTTTATAATGATAGTATCCCTAAATCTAAAAAATAACTATAACTTCCCCCCCTTGCTGGAATATTTCCATCATAGTCTATGGGTTTGGGAGTTCATATACAACATAACATTCCAAGAGAAAAAAAAATAAAGCCTTAATTGTTGGCAGCCTCAGAAATTCCTGGAAGAAGCTTAGGAAAATGATGGGGAAAAGATTGCTATCAAGGAGAATACACTTAAAATACCTTTTGAACACTTTAAAAAACCGAACCTGTGATTTTGTGGGTATAGTGAATTTTCATCAAGGAAGTTTTCTCAATCAGTATAGGCTGGCAACTATTCAGCAACTTGGGAGGGGTGTTTTGGTGGTGGTGAGTGTGTGTGTGTGTGTGTGTGGGTGTGTGTGTGTGTATGTGTTTTAGAGTTTCCTGGGGACATTGAAATGTTTATGTCACAGTGCAGAGAGAGCAAGTTGCTCTGACTCCAAGGGCTCTCTGTCTCTCTGTCTGTCTGTCTGTCTCTCTCTCTGTCTCTCTGTCTCTCTCTTTGTCTCTCTCTGTGTCTTTCTCTCAAACAAGCCAAAAGGCCTCTCAAATAGACTTGTAGTTGTGATTGTAAGCTCCTTGATGGCAGGACTGCTTTGTCTCCTTTTAAATCCCCAGCACTTGGCACACCTCCTGGCTTGTAGGAGGTGCTTGATAAATGTTTATTGATTGATAGATAATGATAAAGGAGGAAATGACAAGTCTTTTCAGAATCAGCTGTCCAAGCACAATGGGATTACATAATGGTTGGAATAAAGGTCAAAATAAAAGTCAGATTAGAAGAAAACAAAAAAAAATTGGAAGATATTGTGCAATTAGAACAGCTAACTTAGAACACAAGCTCCTTTGTAATAAAAAAAAATTTAGAAAAGAAATAGCAGAAGATTCTAAGTCATATAATTTTAAAAAATGAGAAAAAAATTAATAAGTAAAGAATTAATATTAAATCAGACCTGCTGAAAGCCTGGCATGAGGTCCATCTGGGCCAGGTCAGCGTAAGAGCATTTTGAGACGGAACCAGAGAAAGATGAGAAAAAAGAACAGCTCTTTCTGGTTTTTCTCTACAAATCTCTCTTTTTGGTGATGGTCAAATTGCCCACATTTAGATCCCTTCAGTGCCTGATATAAAATGTGAGGGAATGGCAAGGGAAAATTCAGAAGATGAAGTCAGGAAAAAGAGACTGACCTGAGCAAATGCAAATAGAAGAAATCCGTGTTACAGATAAACACCACTGGAAAGGCATCCAGGGACTGATTTTCAACACCCTTTGGGAAGGAGATTCCAAAAGAATGGAAAAAATCACAAATAGTACTTTGTACTCAGTAAATTCTTATTGCCCTATCTACTGGCCAAGAAATTGTGGCTAAGAAGATATCAGTTCATTACTCCAGTGTGCTTATTTTCTCTTATAATTGTTTCATGGCATGTAGTTCTCAGAATGATCTGTGCATGTATGTGTGACCTGAGTACTAAGC
The DNA here is from genome assembly GCF_028583685.1 of Petaurus breviceps papuanus. Lineage (NCBI taxonomy): Eukaryota > Metazoa > Chordata > Mammalia > Diprotodontia > Petauridae > Petaurus > Petaurus breviceps. Next base: position 3,679,368 of record NW_027186457.1, on the reverse strand, counting down.
AGAGTTTCTAGGTCATCCCCCTTTGGACAATTGGACCGGGTTCAATATTGGGAAGCAAGACTCTAATTATGTGATTCATATTTGGCCTCCACCCAAATAATTCTGGAAACATCTCCTTTTAGCTGATGTTTGGTTCTCTCCTAGGGGAATGAGTCAGTTTACCTGAAAGCAAACCCAGCTATTTGAATATAAAACATTTATTATAAGGGGTATAGAACAGAAATGAGACTTGCCTCCAGTCCCAGTTAGCAAATAGGGACAACTTCCTTCTTGTCTGCATCTAAATAGACTCACAGCAATAGTAGGGGAGGTCCCAGAAGCTCAGGTGGAGTTGGGAAGTATCACCTGGTTGTCAGTGGGCTTGGCTCTGGATCTATATGCCCCCAATGCCGCCCACCTCTACAGTAATGGGGCTCTTGCCTGGCCACACTGACAGATTTGCCTGGTCTGCAGACTTTCCCCTTCTCTTCCTAAGCCCTGTTGGCTGCTTGTCTTCTGGCTATGACTGTCCTTGCCATCTCTCAAACACCACCTGCTTCTCTTGCTTTTCTCCTTTTTGCAGGAAGCCCATCAGTCCATGACCTAAAAAATTAAGTCACTTCCTATTTCCCTTCTTTATTGTAAGTGCACACTATATAAAGAAGGGATCCATCCAAAAAAAAAAAAAAAAAGAACAGACAAACCCAAAAATATGATAGGGGAACAGGCAACATTTTACAGATGATTTTCTTTTAGAAGTCCCAATGGCTTAACAGTCTATATATACATATATACAGGGTATGTGTTCATACATACACACAACAAACATATATATATATATATATATATATATATATATATATATATAGAGAGAGAGAGAGAGAGAGAGAGAGAGAGAGAGAGAGAGAGAGAGAATTTTCTCATGTAAAATGCAGAATGCAATTCAATCAATACTCAGTGTAATCAACATTCCCAATGGATCCCAAAACCAACCAATAGCAGACTGAACATGTAAAGCCAATAATGGGGACAGGGGTTTGGGCAGAGTGAGGGAGGGGGACAAGAGGAATCTGCTGCCTGATGAAGCCACAGGGAACAATAGGCAAAGTTGAACAAAATCCCATCCTGTGGAATTTAGGGGTTGGGGGCCTTATTATCACAAACTCTGTTTAGAACAGCTATTACCCCTTGCTCAGGTGAATGGGAAAGGGGTGCCTCTCCCCTACCCCCTATGCCCAGTCATAGATCTGAGTATTGTCTAGCTCCAGAACTCTTCTCCATCCCCCCCCATTGCATTCCTTTAAAAAATATTGATTTATTTTTATTTACTTTTAGTTTACAAAATTCAGTTCCACAATCTCTTGTTTCAAATTTTCTCTCTCTCCCTTTCCTCCCCGTCCCCGCATAGTGGCATGTAATCAAATATAGGGTCTACAAATACGTTCACATTGAATGTTAATCATGTTGTAAAGGATTATAACCAATGGGCTGAACAATGCAAAAAAGAAGGGATAAAACAAAATAAAACACAAACTAGAGAGAGCAAATAGTTTGCTTCAATTTGCAGACTCTGTAGTTCTTTCTGTGGTTGTGGATATCTCTTTCTATCATGAGTCTTTTGGAGTTGTCTTCTAACCTTGTGTTGCTGAGAGGAGCCCAGTCTATTGAAGTTAGTCATCACACATACGATGTGTCTATAATTATGTACAAAGTTCTCCTGGTTCTGCTCTCCTCTCTCAGCATTCATTTATATAGGTCTCTCCAAGTTATTATGAAGTCTGTCTGCTCCTCATTTCTTATAGCATAGTAGTATTCTATTACATTCATATACCACAACTTGTTTAGCCATTCCCCAATCGATGGGCATCCCCTTGACTTCCAATTTTTGCCACCACAAAAAGAGCTGCTATAAATATTTTTGTACATACAGGTCTTTTTTCCCCACTTCTGTGATTTCTTTGGGATACAGCCCTAGAAATGGTATTGTTGGATCAAAGGGCATGTACTTATTTATAGCCCTTTGGGCAAAGTTCCAAATTGCTTTCCAGAATAGTTGGATTAGTTTACAACTCCACCAACAATGAATTAGTGTTCCAATTTTTCCACGTCCTCTCCAGCATTTATCATTTTCCTGTTTTGTCATCTTAGTCAATCTGACTAGTGAGATGTGGCACCTCAGAATTGTTTTGATTTGCATTTCTCTAATCAATAGTGATTTAGAGTATTTTTTCATATGCTTATAAATGTCTTTAATTTCTTCCTCTGAAAACTGTCTGTCCATATCCTTTGACCATTTATCAATTGGGAAATGACTTGTATTCTTATGGATTTGACTCAATTATCTGTATATTTTAGAAATGAGGCCTTTATCAGAAACACTGGTTGTAAAAATTCTTTCCCAATTTCCCATTTCCCTCCTAATCTTGGTTACATTGACTTTTTTTGTACAAAAACTTTTCAATTTAATGTAATCAAAAATATCCATATTGCATTTCATAATGCTCTCTAACTCTTGTTTGGGCATAAAATGTTCCCTTCTCCATAAATCTGAAAGTCAAATATTCCTTGCTCTCCCAGATTGCTTACAGTATCAGTATTTATACCTAGATCATGCACCCATTTAGACTTGATTTTTGTATACGTTGTAAGATATTGATCTATACCGGTTTCTTCCATACTATTTTCCAGTTTTCCCAGCAATTTTTGTCATATAGTGAGTTCTTATTCCAGAAGCTGAGGTGTTTGGATTTATCAAACGGTAGATTACTATAGTCATTGACTCCTGTGTTTTGTGACTGCTGCTTTATAATATAGATTGAAATCTGGTATGGCTAGGCCTTCTTTCCTAGCATTTCTTTTCATTAATTCCCTTGATATTCTGGACCTTTTGTTTTTCCAGATGAATTTTCTTACTATTTTTTTCTAGTTCTATAAGATAATTTTTTTTGTAGATTGATTGGTATGGCACTAAATATGTAATTTAATTTAGGTAAAATTATCATTTTTATTATGTTAGCTCGACCTAGCCATGAGCAACTGGTGTTTTTCCAATTATTTAGATCTGACTTTATTTGTGTGAAAAGTGTTTGGTAACTGTGTTCATATAGGTCCTGGATTCGTTTTGTCAGGTAGATTCCCAAAATATTTTATAATGTCTACAGTAACTTTAAATGGAATTTCTCTTTCTATTTCTTGTTGTTGGATTTCATTAGAAATATATAAGACTGCTGAGGATTTATGTGGGTTTATTTTATATCCTGCAACTTTTCTAAATTTATTTATTATCTCAAGTAGTTTTTTACTTGATTCTCTAAAAATTTCAGTGCACACAAACACAGGGGGATACTCTTCTTGCCTTTGGAGAGGTTTCTGGGGAAGGCAGGGGGCACTGGCTGCCTACACTGTTTTCTCAGGGGAAGAATAGCCTTAGGAGAGAGAATGTTTCTTGACCTAAGTGAGCTCAGTCTGTCAGACCATAGGGAAATCTGTATAGTTGTGGTCCATTGAGAAGTAAGTTCCCAGGTTCTCTTACCCAGTTTGAATATAGTTCTCCCTCCCCCCATCTAAATCACTAGACTAGATTGTACACCAGCTGCTTTCCTGAGTCTGCATTGCCTGCCTAAGTCTCCAGATGCTTTGATTGCTTCAGAGATGAGAGGAAGTCCTGGCATTTTACCGAATAAGAGACTAGGCAAAGAGGAGAGGCCAGCTGGGCCTGTGGCTATCCTCTCCCAGCCCATCCTGTCCTGTAGCATTAGGGAGGTTGGGGTCTCTGCAGAACAGAACAGGAGCAAACAGGATTCCTGATGACAGCAGGTATTCCCTTTCTTCCCCTCACCCCCCAGGGGTCTCCAATATACACACATTGATTATTCTTCTGTCCAGGTAAAGTAGGATCATGCCTGGAATTGAAATCTAGGGGTTGCACATATCTAGAAGTGTATGTGCATCAGGGATGAAGCCTTGTATGATCAGCATGGTCTTCCTGGTTGTACAAGAAGGAGTCCATGGTGCCTAATTACTCATAAAGCCCACTTACCTATAGCAATGAAGAAAGGAGATAAATTGGGGAAGAGGTTGGGGACCCCCCAGGGCTGTGGAGTGTGAATCCAACTTTGGCAGCTATCTATTGTGAGGCAGACTGGTGAAGAGAGGGGTCATCCCCACCCATTGTACCATAGGCAGTAACAGCCTCGCTGGGCTGGCCCAAAGGAACTAGCAGACAGTGACATTGCCAAGGTGGAGGGATGCTCTGGACTGACCTTTTCCATCTGGGAGTTACGCCATGCTAGTGGGCTGGGGGCTGCTTCTTTGGTGCATATGATCAGGCTGGTTCCCTTGTCCACACTGACACTGGCTGTTGCCAGGGGTCTGGACTGGAGTAGATCAGCGATGTTGTTGATGACAGGTCCCACACTGGCTGCAGAGCACAGGCTAGAGTCACCACCACTGCCCAGGGATGAAGTCTTGGGGGTGTGCATGGAGGTCATTATGTAGAAAATTCTGGCAGCTGCATTTTTGGGGAAAATGTGTCAAGCTGCTCTCATTCAACACGAGGGGCCCCTTCCTCTTCATACCCAGGAGCTGGTTGGACTGTACCAGGGAGAACAGGAACCGCTCAGCTCCCTGACCACTTTCTGCTGCTGGGCTTGCTTCTGCTGAAGGGTGCTCAGCTCCCCCCAGAAGGCATCCTTTTCATATTTCATGGTATCCACCTTACAATCCAGACTCTCCTGCTTCTCCATCACCTGTACATCTTGGCACAGGCTGGTGACATCGTTCAGCTGGGCTATGCAGAGTTCCTTGGACTTGTGGCCGGGTACCCTAGATACTTTGCTCTTGATGATTTCCAGGAGCTGCTTTTGACCCCACAAAAAGTCAGGGTGCTGGAACTAGTTGTAATTCCCAGTCTGGGCCTTTCTCCCTGAGGCCTGCGGGACATGCACGACCTTATGAAAGTCGTAAGTGTTGAGCTGGCAGGCAAAGCTGGTCATGTGCTCTGCTTTGTACCTGGGCAACACGTCCTTGACAAACTGGCCTTGGTCCAACACGTGGAAGCTGTCGCCGCTCGGACTCCGGGACATGAGCGCATCCGTGGCCGGGTCACCCACCAGGGTCCACAGCTTGGTCAGGAAGGTTGGGTATATGTAAAGGGCCAGCATGGCTGGAGCTGCAGGACCTCTCCATCCACACTGGCTGCAGGCACTGTTAAGGTGCAGGGAAAGGTGTGCAGAACCAGCAGAGGAAGAGAAAAGAGGGCGGGGCTGTGGTGCACTGAGGTCTGGAACAGCTGAAAGGCTGCCCCAGGGCCCTAACTTCATGACTGAGCCAAAGTCAAGGTCAAGGTCAAGGTCCACTGTTGAGCATGAGACTACCAGCTCAGGCTTTCTTCTAGGAGAGTCCTCATCTCATACAGCACCTCCTTCATAACTGACCCTGAGTCTAGATGCGATAAGAATATTTAATGTTAAAAACAAAAACAAAACATCATATTGGACTCAGAATAAAGTGCAGCCTTGAAGGACATTCTCAAACACTGTATTTCTTATATCTTAAATTTTAAATTAAATAAAAAATTAATATCTTAAATTCTGATATCTTAAAATATCCTATCTTAAATTTCATTCCTCATATGAGGGGTTCCAGGAGGAGGTTTTCTGTGCTTGGAAAGGTCCGAAGAAGATGAAATTTACTTGAACTCTAAGTTGCAGGGATAAGGTGAAAGAGTTGGGGGAGGTGGCAAGCAGCAGATGAGAAAACCCAGGTTCCTAGGACTTAACAGAATTTGTACTTTGGGGGCAGAGTTTTTGAGAAACTAGGGTCACCTCAACCTCACAGTGAAGTAGTGGAGACACCATACTAAAATTAGCTCACCTTTATGAAGTCCTTTAGATAGATGAATGCATATGTATATATACGTATGTATACAAGGTGTCATAAAAGTCTCAGTGTGCTTTAAAGCTATTAAAACCTAAAGTATATATCACATTATAGTGGAATATAGCATTATATTATGTTACACTATATTACATTTATAGTTATATTTTATAACTCTATATTACATATAATATACTATATTATATTATATAAATTATAGTAAACATTACCCTAAAGTTTATTGGATATTACAACATATAGTATAATTTTAAATATGACATAATGTTAAGTTATATGTTACATTATGTCATACAATATATTAAATGATATATTAACCATTATATTACATCACATTATATAATACTAAATATAAGATGTGATCTTGAATATTATATATTAAACCAAATATTAGATTATTATATTACATGATGTAATATTGACTATTATATGATATAATATGATGTTAAATATATTATGCATTACATTATATTGAATATTATATTACACTACAGTATTTTGTATATTACAACATATAGTATGACTAAATATGGTATAATATGTTTTGGTGGGAATGGGGATGGAGGACGGAGTAGAGCCTGGATAGATGAGTTCACTTTAAGTGAAGAAAGCCCCCCTACCAATGATGTCATCAATTGTTCAGCAACTTAAGAGTCTAAGAGAGTGGGATGGGGCACTGAGACAGTATGTGTCACAGTGAAGACTAGAATCTGGGTCTTTTGACTCTGAAGATGGCCCTCCATCAACTACAATTGGGTTTTCCAGTGAGATATTACAGATATTAATATCTTTATTTGACAAATAAGGAAACTGAGCCTCAGAGAACTGAAGGAGTTGGCCCAGAGTCACACAGCCAGTACTTGGAAAATGAAAAACTGAAAAGATGATGCATATTTAGACAACACAAAGCCAGAACAGCGAAGAAGTAGAAAAATTAAGTTTTTCTGTTACAAGAAATTGGAAGAAAAAAAATTAGATGCCCCAGTGTCCTTGGCTGCTCAAGTTAGTTATTTTCTTTCATTCATCCTTTAGTGATGAAGAGGGTTAAAACTTTTATAGACTCATAACTGGGACATCAGACAGAGCTCATGGTCAAAGAAGGCCTTGTTTCCTGAGAGAAAGATTTATACTGGAACTTCTAAACTTAGGCCACCCTTCACACTTGGACCATGTTCTTCCTTCCTGTTCTCCTGATTCTTCTTAGCACCTCAGGCTTCATTTCTTGTAAAAGGTCTTTTATTTTTTTTTAAGATATCTTTTTTTTTTTTTTTTAACATTGCCTGTCTTTCCCATTATATCTATCCCCTAAGCTCTTTCCTGAGAGCCATCTCTTCTGGTAGAGTGGTGAGTTGGCTGGATTTGTTTTTTTATTGTTGGGGGTAGGTCTTTCCATTCACACTCTTGTCATCCTATAAGCTATTTTCCTGGTTTTACTTGCACACTTTGTATCAGTCTATATATCTTTGCATGCTTCTCCATTTTCATCATATTCCTTGTTTCTTACAGTACAGTCAAAGTCCATTACATTTATGTACTATTATTGGTTTTGTCATTATCCAGTCAATGGGTGTCCCAAGACTTTGTTGTTGATGATGCTGTTCTTGCCTTGCCTAGCCTTTCTCCTTGCCTTGCCTTGCCTTCCTTTTCCCTTTCTTTTCCTTTTCTGTAATGCAGATTCATCTATACTTGTTTAAATATAGCACATAATTTATCTTTTCATGAGTTTTGAAGAGTTAGTGAGGACTGGGGAAAGTATCTAGTCTACTATCTTGTTGGGCCTATGTCCCAGAAGCTTGAAAAATCAATTGTTTTTTTTTGAGAGAAAGTTCATAAAGCTATTGATGTTAAGCTTATTGACAGGGCAATGATAATATTATTATAGCATTATTTGACATGATATTATAATATTAAATATTTTATCACCATACTCTGCAATACTATATTATTAAAATGTTACTTGATATAATATAATATATAATAATATATTATTTTGCTATTATTCTTTGCTCCATCAATAAGCATAAAGTCAATAGTTTTATAAATGCTCAAAAAAGTCTTTGATAGAAAAAAAGTATTTATAATTTATATAATATATAAACATATGTGATTACATATTTATAGATGATATAAAATATAGTTATATAAATTTAGATATGATTATATGTCATTATTAATGATAATTAAATATAACTAATTGACATGTATATATATGACATTTTACATTTATATAGACTTTCTAAAAGTAGTTCTTAATCTGGAGTCCAGGTTGTTTTTTTAACTGCCTCTCAATATAATTAATGTAATTATTAACTTATTTAATAAAATTATTTAATTTTAATTTAGTAATAATTTAATATAATTATTAAATTAATCAAACTGCCTTTCAATATAATTGGTTTCTTTTGTAATTTTGTGTATTTTATTTTACACATTTAAAAATATTATTCTGGGGAGTCTATAGGCTTCACCAGACTGCCAAAGGAATCCATAATATACAAAAAATGTTTAAGAACCCAACTTAAAGTCTGTATGGCACTTTATGTACCATTATCTCAATTGATCTTTACAATACCCCTGGGAGGTATGTGCTTTGATCTCCATTTTATAGATGAGGGAACTGAGTCTCAGAGAGGTTAAGTGACTTGCCTGAAGTCACACAGTAAATGATTGAGATGTTGTGATATGATATAGAAGTTGACAGTATCTGTGCTGCTATTAGATGGGTTTCCCTATTAAGGCACTGACACTAAGTTAAAAAAAAGTACATCTTCCTGTGTCTGTGATTTCTGTCTGTGATTTCTGACTACATAGACATAAATGTGGAATGGAAAAAAGATGAATTTATCAAATAACAGTAGATTTCTCTTGCGGGACTCAGACTTGATGCCTTGTACTTGTTTGTTAGGAGACAAACACATGTGCAAGGGTATGTGCGTGCACACACACACACATACACACACACAGCCAGTTTATCTCCTCTCTTGTACTAGCAGAGCTCCTCATGATTTGAGGGAGAGTTACCCATCATAACAAAGGACAGAATTTGGTCCATGAAGTTGAAATTGTACCAAAGCCCAGTTTGTAATTTGTTTTGTTGAAAATGAGCAATGATTATAAGATTCATGAGTGATTAAAGCTTCACCTTCAAAATCTACAGGACAAGGGGAAAAAAAGTTTTTAAAATTATTATTATACTTTTTTCATACTTATAGCAGAGAATGAATTGTTAAAAGTTTCATTCTATGTAAGGAATTTAAATTTTGGTAGAAATTGGATATCTGGGGTGACTGTTTTCCATTATGTTGTTGCTAATAAAAAAAAGTGGGACATTTCCTTCAAAACAGGATTCTGTTTTCATTATTCTTATTTCCCCAAAAGGAACTTTTTCTCTGATTTTGAAACTATACATAAACCCTCATTTCCCCTCTTGAATCCTAGAAGACAGTGTTATCCAGTTACAGGACTTTTGAATTTTAAATTATTATTATTGTCATTATTTTGATTTTGGAGGGGGGAGGGCAGGGCAATTGGGGTTAAGTGACTTTCCCAAGGTCACAGGACTAGTCAGTGTTAAGTGTCTGAGACCGAATTTGAACTCAGGTCCTCCTGACTCCAGAGCCGATGCTCTATTCACCGAGCCACCTAGCTGCCCCTAAGTTATTATTTAAAAGGCTAGATGCCTTACCTCATTTTAAAGGTTTATGGCAGATGATGAAATCCCAGGGATGCAAAGTGATTTGTCCAAGGCCAATGGAAGAGCTGGTTCTGTATTAGAAAGGGAAGGAAGAAAATAAATGTTTATGTGTTGCCTACTGCGTGTCAGATATGGGGCAAAAAGCTTTACAAATATTATCTCGTTTAGTCCTCACAATTGTTGTTTGTCCTTTGTCTTCCAATAGGACCAGTAACATCATGATGTTGGGGTCAGGGTACAGTGGGTTCAGCTGTGACTGGTCAGTCCAATGTGAGTTCAGAAAGCTTTATGACAGGTCAGGCACAGGTAGGCCATTAGGACATTTGGGATGGAGATTTCTGGACTTGTGCATCTCCTGTCTCTTTTGTGCTGCTGTGATTCTGCTTTGCTCATTGAGCACAGTGCCTTCTTTGATGTGGGCATGCTATGCTGGATGGTCCTGTACCATTGACTCCCACGTCTTCCAATCAGTTCTAAAGTTTTTCAGAGAGATTTTGAGAATGTCCTTGTATCGCTTCTTCTGACCTCCACATGACTGTTTGCCTTATGTGAATTCTCTGTAAAATAGTCTTTTAGGCAATTGTACATTTGGTGTTCAAACAACGTGACCAACCCAAGGGAGTTGCGCTCTCTGCAATAGCGTTTGAGTGCTTGGCAGTTCAGCTTGAGAAAGGCCTCAGTGTCTGGTATGTTATCTTGCCAGGAGATCTTCAGAATCCTCCCGTGACAATTCAAATGGAAGTGATTCAGTTTCCTGGCTTGGTGCTGATTTCCCAGGCACACAACTATGAGGTCAGCACAAGGGCTCTGTAGACCTTCAGTCTGCTAGGCAGTATGATACCTTTTCTCTCCCACAATTTTCTTTCAGAGCCCCCCAAACACTGACCAGCTCTGGCAATGTACCATTATGTGTACATCCCCGGTAAGTATACTGCCAAGGCAAGTGAACTTGCTATCCGCAGCATTCAAAATTTCAACATTTACTGTGACCAATGGTTCCACAGACAGTTGGTGCAGTGCTAGCTGGTGCAGAAACCTCTGTTTCTTGGTGTTGATTGTCAGACCAAAATTGGCACAAGCAGCAGAGAATCATCTGCAAACAAGAAGTCATGCATCAACCCTCTCCATGTTGGTCTTGGTTTGTAGCCTTTTAGAGTTCCATAATTTGCCATTAGGGTGAGAGCTGACCTTGATAACATTTTCATCCTCATTGAAGGCATCTTACAACCTTTCTAAAAACATGACACTAACACACAACCCTGCATTACATTGGTGACTGGGAAAGTGGAAGAGCGTTGTCCTTCATCCAGAACCTGAGCGACCACATCATCATGAACCTGGCACGCAATGCTGATGACCTTCTCCAGGCAAGCAAATTCCACCATGATCTTCCACTAGCCCTCATGACTGACAGTATTAGAGGCCTTGGTCAGGTCAATGAAAATTGTGTATGAACCTCTTCGCTCCTGGCATTAATCCTGGAGTTGTGGGACAGCAAACACGATATAGTGTTCCTCAGCCCTTTCTGAAGACCCACTGATTCTTGGGTAGATGACCGTCTTCTAGGTGAAAGATCAGCTGCATAAGGAAAACTCTGGCAAGAATCTTGCCAGCAAAGACTGAGAGAGATCCCTGTGTCACTGGAGTGTTTGGAAGGACCAGCACCTTTGGTGTGAGGGCTTGCTGAGGGCTTCTCAGGGCCTGTCATTCATCTTTGGTTTCCAGTTCTCACCCAGCTCTCACCTATGGTTCCAAGAAGCTGAAGCATGGGTAGCAGTCACACCCCAGTAAAGCCATCTTGACCGATGGGCTGAGCCAGGTTGAGGATAACTGATAAGCCTTAAACCCATCGGTGACTTAGGGGGATTTTTACCCCAAACATGAAGAGAACAATTTGTTCCAACACTCATGAAAATGACTGAAGCAAGCACCATGGAGTGCTTAGAGTTTGGCCAGATGTTGAAGAGGCCAATGTCATCCACTGCATCCTGGGCCATCACCATTCCTCTTTACTTTTATCTTATCTTGTCTTGCCATAGGCCTTCCTCTAGATAACCCTTTTGAGATAGGTGCTATTATTATCAAGGCAGATAAAGGTTAAGTGACTTGTCCAGGGTTATGCATCCTTTGTATCTTGGAGTCTGCTATATCTGGGATTGCATGAGAACTGTTACTATCTGGGTGTTTTACCCTCCACCAACCTATCCCAGTCTTGTGAGACTACTTGTGGAAGTCTACTAAAAAGGCTCAGGGTGGGGGCTCCTTGGAGACCTTCACTGACTTTAAGAACTCCAGGGAGGACATTCTTATCTCCAGACCCTTAATCAGGATGGCGTGACTGGAGTTTTGTCTCAGGTGCCAAAAGTTAGAGGACTCTGATAGCACTTAGGATTTTTCAGTAGCACAGAGACTACTAAGCTTTAGCTAAAACAATTAAAGTAGAAAACTACCAGATGGTGACATCCATTGCTACAGCTTCTGTACCCCAGATGAGTTCCAGTGGTTGGCAGAGCCACTTCTCTATTTCCCAGGGTTCCCCCCCAGTGTCTCTTTCCTCTCTTTACCCAAATAAATTTGTCTTTAAAAAGTTTATTTCATTTAACAATTTTTGTTTTAAGCTTATTTATTAATTCATTCATTCACTCATTTATTTTAAATTTAAAATTTTTAACTGCTTTTTTAAAAATCTAAACTTAAATACCAAATAAAATGTGAATTTCCATATATATAATATAATAGAAAATGATGGTACCTGAGACTGTAGATCTCTGTCGTACATAGCTTTTTTCTTTTAAATACACAATAAATTCAGCAAGCAACTTTCAAAGATATTATTTATCTTTAATTCTTTCTGTCCTATTTTCTTCTGTGGATCTTTCAAAAAGATGCTTCAGTAATTTTTTTGTACTACCTTCCCCCCTATCCTTCCTCTCCCCCAACCCCCTTCCCCATTTAAACAAACAAAAACAAGACACTTGTAACAAATATGCATAGTCAAACAAAACAAATTCCTGTATTGATTATTTTTGAAAATATCTGCCTCCTTTTACATCTTGGGCTCATCACTTTTCTGTAAGTAGCTGGTTCATTAGTCCTCTGAATCTGTGGTTCATCAGAACTCAAATCATTCAAAGTTGATTTTCTTTATAATACTGTTATTGTATAACTGCCATTTTGTGTATTGTATACACTATTGTATAACTGCTCACTTCACTTTGTATCCGTTTCTATACGTTTTTTCTGGTTTCTCTGAAACCATTTATTTTACCATTAATTGTGCTATAATATTTCATCATATTAATATAAAATGCTACCACATAATATAATACACTAATATATAATGGAATTTATCTAAACACTCTCCAATTGCTAGGCATGTCCTTAATTTCCACCTTTCCACTACAAAAAAACTGATATATGTATGTATATATATGTATAAATATGCAAATATATGTATAAACATATATATCAGGTCACTGTGATGAGGGCCATCATAAAATGATGAGGTATAGGCTAGGGATGCGCAAGACCCCAAAATACCAACACGCTGGGTCTTGCCGAATGAATTCGACTCAAGTCTTCTCTCGCCAAAGAAAAGTGAAGTTTATTAAAAGTTTTCCATATTGGGTAGACTCTTAAGGAACCTCAGTATCTGTGAAGCTTGCATTGGGCAAGTGGGCCAGAATCATCTGACACAGAGCAAGTCTGTGCTGGAAATTTCTATGATGCTCTCACACCACATGGAGGCAAGATGTAGTCTTATATATAGAAAGGTTGTGGGAGGAATCTTGGGGTGGTCTATAGGAGGAGTTTGGGGAGGGTCTTCAGGAGAAGTCAATGAGGTCAGACTGCAGTAGTGAGTGATAAAGGGTGGGAAGTTGCTGGAGGCTACCTGGAGCCACAGACAATGGTGGTCTAGGCCAGTCCAAGGGTGGAACAGATTTGGGTATAGATATTTTGGGAGGATCAAGGGTGGGAAATTGCTGGACAAGGGAGGGATAGAGATTTGGGCAGAGCCACAATGAAAGGCCTATGTCCTCAGGCAAATGCCTCATCAATTGGGAAGATTCAAGGAGAGCTCAAGGAGGTTCCCAGAGCAAGTACCTCATCAACTGTAGGTATGTGTGTATGTATATATGTGTATATATAATATATACATATACACACAAAAGGATCCCTTTGTATAAGCACATATACACACAATTATATATACCTATATATTTGTGTATTTATATGTATATATACACATGTATTAACTCTTTATAATGGAAATTAAGGGCATGCTTATCAATTAAGCAATGGCTAAATTATACCATATTAATGCACTGGGAGGAATATACATTTATATGTATATATACACACATATATTTGTACAAATTGGCTATTTCTTCAGTCTCTTTGGGGCATAGTTCTAAATGCTATGCATGAGTTACAGGGTATGCAGAGTTTAATCAGTCAGACAACAAGCGTTGATTACATGCTTATTATGTGCCAGGCCCTGTACTAAACACTGGGGACACAAATACAAGCCAAAAGGGAGCCGCTTTTTTCAGTCAATCAATCAACATTTATTAAGCACCTCACAATTCTATTTATTTATTTATTTATATTTTATTTTATTTTTATTTATTTATTAAGTGTGCTAGACACTGTGCTAAGTGCTGGTGATACAAAAAATACAGAAGACAAGTCCTCAAGGACAAAGCCTCAAGGAGCTTATAATCTAATGAAAGATATGGGACACAAATATATACAAAGTGAGCTGCATACAGTATAAATAAGAGATAATTGACAAAGGGAAGGCATTGGAATTAAGACGGTTTGGGAAGATTTTTTAAAGGAGGTGGAATTTTAGTTGGGACTTAAAGGAAGCCAGGGAGGTCAGGAGTCAGAGTGGAGGTGGGAGAGTGTTCCAGATATTTTCCAGAGAAAATGCCTGGAGCCCTGAGAGATAGAGTGTCTTGTTTGTGGAGCAGCCAGGAAGACACTGTCACTGGACTGAAAATTACATTTTGGGGAGAAAGGTGTAAGAAGACTGGCAAGGTAAGAGAAGGCCAGAAACTCATCATTTTTTTTTCTTCTTTTTTGGATGGGGAAGGTAGGGCAATTGGGGTTAAGTGACTTGCCCAAGGTCACACGGCTAGTTTTTTTTTTGGTGTGTTACGTGTCTGAGGCTGGATTTGAACTCAGGGCCTCCTGACTCCAGGGCTGGTGCTCTATTCAATGCACCAACCAAGCCTACCCAGAGACATCATTTTGCAAGATGAAATCAACTTGGAAACTTACAGCTCAGATAATTTCCCTTATTTTTATGAGTAGTTTCCTCCACTAGATTGTGAGGTCTTGAGGACAGGGACTGCCTTGGTTTCCCCAGGGCTTAGCACAGAGCTTGGCACGTAGTATGTACTTAATAAATATTTGTTGCCTCTGTTCCCTATACCTGGAATGTACTTCCTTTCCTCAGAATCCTTAACTTTTTTCAAGGTCACTTCCTATGGGGACATGCTTGCTGATTCTTCTTGGTACATTCCTTTCTCAACTTCCTGGTGCTTAAAATTACTTCTTTATATACTGTATTACCACCCCTCCCTCTTACTCCTTTAGGTCAGAAACATTTTTCCATTTTGGCTTTTGCATATTATTATCTATCCTATATAGAGCTTGCTTTGTATGTGTATATATGTATGTATGTATGTATGTATGTATGTATGTATATGTGTGTGCATGTTTCCTTCTGTCTCTCCCATTAGATTATAATCTTGAGGGCAGAGATTACTTTAGCCTCTTTTTTTATCCCCAATACTTAGTACTTATAATTATTTATTTACATGATGTATTACCACCTCTCCCTCTTATGCCCTCTCCCCTACCTCCCATGTAAGCTCCTTTTGGTAATGAACTATTTTTTATTTTAATTTTTCATATTATTTCCTATTTATCCTCTATGTAACTGGCTTTTTGTGTGTATATATGTGTATGTTTTCATGCTATCTTCTCCATTAGATTATAAGCTCCTTGCTTTGTGTATTTTTATTATATATACACAAGACAACATGCATATACAAAGACAACATGCATATGTATATTATATATACACAAGACAACATGTAATACAACATGGAAGCACACGTATACTCACATCGACACAATCTAAACACATATAGATAACATGGAAACATGTGTGTACACGTGTGCTGGTGTATCTATGTGTGTGTATTTACGTGTTGTCTCACCCATTAGATTG
>NW_027186457.1:3656260-3663546 GCF_028583685.1 Petaurus breviceps papuanus | reverse complement strand
TGTGTGTATTTACGTGTTGTCTCACCCATTAGATTGTAAGTTCCTTGAGGGTACAGACTATCTTTTACTTCTTTTTCTATCTCCAGAACTTAACACAGCACTTAATAAATGCTTATTGAATGAATAAATGCATATATTAGGCAATTAATAAATGCTTTTCAGATTACTGGATTGGATATGTATTTAAGAACATTGAATTGGGAGTCAGGAAACCTAGTTTCTGGTCCTATATCTAACATTTATCTGTGTGACCTCACAATTACTTCACCTCCCACCTTCCTGGGTCTAAAATAATAGAAACATGAACCACTCAAATTGGAAGAGATCTCCAAGTTGGAGATCATCTAAATAAACCAAACCTATCTTTAGAAAGAAGATTTTGGCTTCTTTAAAATTCCTTCTCTAAGGTACCATGAAACTAGGAAACTTAAGAATTTTTATTGTTTAGTTATTATTTAAAACTAAGCGATTTGATTAAATCCAGCAACGATGGGAGTAGTTGTTACATTTCTTACCCAAGGAGTCACCTACATCGACAGCTATGAAGAAAAACAAAGACCAAAAGTACTCATGACTTATCCAGTCCCAAATCCCTTGTTTGGTCAGTCTCTTTCCAGAGCCTCATGATTTACCGCATGTCTGAAATGCAATAAAAACTCCAACTGTGGTGATACCATTAAAATCTCATAGGAATTTCAGTTTTGAAGATCAGACGAGAAACCTACCCTCCATGGATGATCTATTTCAGGACCCATACAAAAAAATGGAATTCACATGAAATTTTTATGGGTTTCAGGGTGAATTAAACCCAAGATTCATCCAGAGAGTCTCTCAAGGGTTGCATTGATGTTCATGGATTTCAGAGCCAGGAGCCTCAACATGTCACGGCCACAGTTGTCTGTCTGACTCAGGCAGGGCTTTTGAAAATCCCAGTGAAGGTGACCTGGCTAATCTTTCACTAGTCATTCTGCAAACACAGGTGAGATTTAAGGATGGGGCATAGTGCAGGAGAAAGACTATTATAACATTCAGAGTCTGAAAACTTGGGTTCAGATCTCAACTCAGTCCCTGGGTGACCTTTGAGTGAATGGCCTGTGTGGCTTTGCCAGCTCACTTGAGTCTGCTGTACCATGTGTTAGACACTGGAGACAAACATAGATGGTTTCTGCCCTTGAAGAGCTTACATTTTATTAGGGGGGAACAACACAGACATAGGAATTTAAATAGAAAATATAGACCAAATCATTTCCAGGGTGAGGTCGCATGTCTATTATGAAGAACAGTTTGTGAACAAGAGAACAATTGTGCCCAGAGGATGCAGGGGGAGGAGATGGAAGAGAAGGATAGAGAAATAAGGACTGATGTGAATAGGGATGAGAAAATGGCGGCCAGGGAAGGGACCTTTGAATATTAGAGTTTAACTTGCACGCTGCATGGTAGTGTGCATAGTAGAACTGCAGGGATCCTGAGCAGAATCCCAGTACAGGCAGTAGGTTGAGGCAGCTGGGTGGCCCAGTGCATAGAGTGCCAGGCCTAGAGTCTGGAAGGCTCATCTTACTGAGCTCAAATGTGACCCTCGACACTCGCTATGTGACTCTGGGGAAGGCACTTAACCCTGTTTATCTTGGTTTCCTCATCCAAGCTGGAAAAGGAAATGGCAAACCTCTCCAGTGTCTTCGCCAAGAAAACCCCAAACGGGGTCACAGAGAATAGGACATGACTGCAACAATTGAACAACAATGAAACAGGGCCTCAGGAAGGTCCCTGATCTTTTTGGAAAGTCACAGCTCCTCTGGGCCTCAGTGTCCTCATCTGTAAAATGAAGAGGTTAGATTAGATGACCTTCAAAGTTCCTTCTTGCTCTAAATCTATTATTATATAACTATGAAGCAACGGGGTTGATTTGCAAGTATGGTTTATGAGTAGTAGCATTGAAAAGTGCCCTAGACTTGGTATCAGAAGACCTGATTCAAATCCTGTCTTTGCCATTGCAAAGCTATGACCTTGGACAGGCAGCAAACTCCCTGGGCCTCAGTTTCCTTATATGAAAAAAATAAATACTGATTTCTTTCCCCACCTCCCAGAATTGTTCTGAAGAAAGCACTTTGCAAAGTGCAACCTCAATTTCCTCATCTGTAGAATAGGGATAATGATAACACTCACACCACCAGTCTCATGGTTGGTTGTTTCAAGAAGAAATGCTTGGAAGTTGTTAAAGCAGCAGGAATTCATATTATGGAAATCCATCTCACTACTTATAGTCACAACAGCTATTGCAGGGAAAGTCCAAAGAATCTAGACCACTTTGTCAGGTTAAGGAGAGGACTAGTGAGTAAACTAGATAGCTGAGTCAATATCCTAACTCCCTTCTGAGGCATTTTTTCCCATGCCCAAGACCATGAAAAAAGATGGAATAACCTTTATGTTTTCTCAACTGAATGCTTCTGATGCTTGAATGATATCCTTTGAATACCATCATTCTATGCCAACTCCTCTTTGTGGGATGTAGGTGACCCTCATTTCTGGAAAGTAATGGCAGCAGAACATAATATCTGGCAGGTCCTGCCAAGGTGGAAAGGATTCAGGTGTGGGTCCAGTGACAAGCAATGTGTCTGTTGTCTAAGGACTGGCAGCATTCAGAGAAATTCATTGCCGCATTAGGATTTTTCTACCATAACTCTCAAAGTCATTTGTTATCATTGTTTAGTTGTTTTCAGTTGTGTTTGACTCTTTGTTACCTCTTTTGGCATTTTCTTTTTCTTTTCTTTTCTTTCTTTTTGGAGGGGGAAGGTAGGGCAATTGGGGTTAAGTGACTTGCCCAAGTTCACATGACTAGTTTTGTTTGACCACATTGCGAGACCAGATTTAAACTCAGGTCCTCCTGACTCCAGGGCCAGTGATCTATTCACTGTGCCACCTAGCTGCCCCTTTGGGGTTTACTTGGTAAAGACATAATTTGCCATTTCCTTCTCCAGCACATTTTATAGATGAGGAAACTGAGGCAAACAGGGTTAAGTGACTTGCCCAGCTAGTAAGTGTCTGAGGCTGGATTTGAACTCAGGTCTTCCTGACTGGCATGGAACACTATCTTTTGTGCCATGTAGCCATCCCCACCTTCTAATTCATGGAGAAGCTGAGATATAGATTGGCATGAGAAGCACCCACATTACCGATATCCCTGAAGTATTGAAGGTCTTTGAATGAAGGTTTCTCTGACATGGACAAAGACTTGTCTTCTGTATTTTTTTGTATCACCAGCACTTAGCAGTGTCTAGCACACTTAATAAATAAATAAATAAATAAATAAAAAATAAATAAATAAAATTGTAAGGTGCTTAATAATTTAAAAATTCTAAGACAGGAACTATATCCTATTCTGCACTGGAGTTTTCCTTAGGGTAATTGGCTTTTTAAAGGCCTATCTCTTTAAAGTCACATAAATAGAAACAGTGGAGGTTTATTTGGGGTGGGGGTGGAGGGGTGATGGCTAGTTTTTCATGGTTTTGTGAGACAATTTCACATTTCACTTATTGGAATGAAAAACCCAAAGCACAAAACCATTCCTTGACCCTTTTTTCTCTTTATATCACATTTTCTAAAGCAAACAAACAAACTAGAGTTTCTCTCTTCTTGTACTTGATGGATAGCCCATTCTTCTAGCTTCCTTTCTCCTTTTCTTCTAAATCGAGGCCACATGGCTTTCTCACTGCATTCTTGGTCGAGTGAAACAGGATTTTAATCTGTGAGGGTCAATTGCCATCAAAACTTGTCTGTTCCTCTACCCAGACCACAGTACTTTCTTCTTTATCTGGGCTCCTTAACCATTCCAAATGACCCTGAGTTGGAAGCCAAGTTGCTTTAATTAGCTGTAGAGAGGACAGAACCTCTGTGACTAAAACGTTTCTGAATCCTGTGTATATCTATTATTCCCCCCCTCCTTCTGATTGGTTCTATGTGTTGTCACATTCTTGATTTTTGTGTTTGCATTTAGATTCTTTAAAAAAAAACCAAACCAGAATCGATATCTTTCAAGTTATCATTTCCTAATGATTTTCAGGGTTAAGTTTCTGATTTGGATATATTAAGGTTAAATTCTGGGGTGAGAGGAAGATAGAGATAAAGAAAAAAAACAACTTGGTTATAGCCAACATCCAGTATAAATTCATTGGGCCATAGGAGCATAGGTTTAGAACTGGAAGGGACCTGAACTATTTCATCATCTACTAGGCAAAGGTATTTTGTTGTTCTTGGACTTGCCAATAATAGGATGTTTTTTTCTATAGTTACTGATTTTTGAGACCATGTTAGCATAGTGAAATGAACATAATCTCCTATTTCCTTAATAGCTGAAACTTAGCTCTTAAAGGTTTATAGAGACTTTACTTAAATTTTATTATTTGATTGATTCATGTCATTCATTCAATAAGCACCTACTATAGACCAGGCCCTGTTCTAGGCACTGGGGGGAAGGGTACAAAGAAATATATGAAACAATCCCTGAGGTAAGAAAGTTCTATAGGGAGAGACAACATGTACATGTATAAGTTTATACCAGGTAGGTGTATCTCATATATACAAAATAAACATGTTGTATTTTGGGGAGGAAGAAGTAGTTGCCGAAGTAGGGGGAGGAGGAAAAGTCTCCTGTAGGTGATGATTCTTGAGCTATGCTAAAGGAGTCCCGACTGATAGGGATTTCAATAAATTCCACAGTTATCCCCATGACTGTCTTTATAATTTATTAGGCCCACAAGTGCCTTGTGAGACTCTGCTAAACAGGTCTACTCCTTTCATTGGCATGCCATATCTAGAACATGAAAAGGTTTTGCTCAGTGCCATTGACTGCCGACACGCTGAGCTGTCTGCCATTACAGATCCCACATATTGAGTCATTTCCACTTAAATTTCTGGTGTCAGAAGGCCTCCCTGATTCACCTCAGGCTTGGGACAAATTGGAAATGATCAGTAGAGAGCCATCTAAGAACCAAGAAGGACTGGGAAAAATCTTCCTGTAGAAGGTAAGATTTTAGCTGGGACTTGAAGGAAGACAGGGAAGCCAAGAAACAGAGATGAAGAGGGAGAGAATTCCAGACATGGAGGACAGACGTGGAGTCAAGATATGGAATGTCTGATGTGAAGAACAGAAAATAGACTAGAGTCACTGATCACAGAGTTCACAGGGGTGACTAAGGTTTGAGTAGAATGGGAGGGTAGGGAGAAGGCTCATGCTATTTTATATTTGATCCTAGAGGGGATAGGGAGCCATTGCAACTTATTGAGGAGGGGGGGGGGGTTATGCGATCAGACCTGCACTTTAGGAAGATTGCTTTGACAGTTGGGTGGAGGATGGACTGGAGTGGAGAGAGATTTGTGATAGGGAGACCAACCAGAAGGCTACTGCAATAGTCTAAGTGTGAGATGATGAAGGTCTGCACCAGGGTGGTGGTGTCAGAGCAGAAAAGGCAGCATATTTGATATATATTACTTGACAACAAGTTGCATATGATGGGTGAGTGAGTGAAGAGTAAAGGATGTCACCTAGGCTGCAAATCTGGGTGATAAGGGAAGGTGTTGGCACCTTCCAAATAATGGTTAAGTAAGAAAGAAGTCAGGCTTTTGGGGGGAAGATGATGAGTTCACTTTTAAGCTTAAGACATCTCTAGGAGGACATCTAGTTTGAGATGCCCAACTGACAGTCAGAGATGTGAGACTGAAAGTCAATAGAGACTAGATACATAGATTTGAGATTATTCGGCATAGAGATGATCATTGAAATTGTGGGTGCTGATGAGATCACCAAATGAGGTATTATAGAGAGAGAAGAGAAGAGGGCCCAGGACAGAATCCTATGGGACACTGCTGTTGGTGGACGGGACCTAGATGAAGACCCAGAAAAGGAAACAGAAGGATAATCGGTAAGGGAAGAGCCAGCAGGAAAGTGTCAGGAAAATCTAGAGAGAAGAGAATATCCAGGAGAGAGCTGTGCCAAGGGCTGGCGAGAGGTCAAGAAGGATGAGGACTGAGATTTGGCAATTCTTCCCTGACTCCTCGTTTTGTCTCAACCCGCCATACTCAATATATTGCCAACATCGGTAGGCATCACCTTTGTAACATCACTAATAAATGTTGCCTCTTCCCCTCTGCCACATTAAGCCCCCACCTTAATGTACAACCTCACCTCATATTTGCACTGGGTGGTGTTAGGCATCAGAGGAGAGAAGGGGACATAGAAGAGAGCTGTTAGAAAGGTAGAGACACTGGGATATGCCATATTTTACGTCACTCAACATATTGCTTTGATGTTCAACAGTACAAATTAATTAGTCCTATGGAATTACTTGCTCTTGGTGTACTACCTTGAGACTATCTTTGACTACTTCCATTCATATTTAGGTGAAGAATTATAAGAAACACCATATATAATGAACATTCCCTGGTCTATAGTTCTTTGCTCATTTATACTAAAAACTTTAGCTTTTCCTAGGAATTCTTTATCAAAGTATTAAAATATGATTTGGACCAAGGTGGAATCTTGTCACTGTAACTGAAATTATGTATCAGGTCATTCAGGGTCCAGAGGATACACGGACTGGGATGGTATTCTTTGGTGAGGCCAGTCCTCGTTGTTTGGCCCTGGGCAAGTCACTTAACCCTGTTTCCTTCAGTTCCTCTTCTGTCAAATGAGCTGGAGAAGACCAGCTGGACAACAAAAGCAGATTGTGCCTCATGTATGTCCTATAAAGCTTTTTATTACTCCTTTCTCCCTCCCAGATGCACCCTGACCACTCTACTCTCCCCCATTCCCTATCATCATACTCCCAGTTGAGGAGGCTGATGTTCCAAACTCTGTCTTGACCATTTTCTCCCCTTCCCAACTGGTACTCCCCTTCCCTCATACCCCTGTTGAGCAGAGAGCCATCAATTACAATCCTTCCAGTAAAATCTTAACACCAGACCCTACCATCTGCCCTTCTGTGCCTTCTAGACCCCTAGGCATTGACCTGCTTCCTGAATCCATATCCTAATGTCTCCTGAGCCTCATTATTCATCTTGCCCTGAATCCTAAGAATACTATATGAATTGTCCCTTCCAATTGAAATGCAAGACCCTTGGGATCAGGGACAGTCTCCGATTTCTGTTTGGATCTCTGTGTTTTGCACCAAGTAATGCTCGTCCATACATCCATCCATTCATCCATCCATCCATCCATCCATCCATCCATCCATCCATCCATCCATCCATTCATTCATTCATTCATTCATTCATTCATTCATTCATTCATTCAT
>NW_027186457.1:3628347-3656250 GCF_028583685.1 Petaurus breviceps papuanus | reverse complement strand
CATTCATTCATTCATTCATTCATTCATTCATTCATTCATTCATTCATTCTGTATTTCAGTGCCCAGCACAGTACTGTTAACATAGTTGACACTTTTCTAAATGCTGTTTGGGTTGAATTGTTGTTGGATGGTTAAATGCTTCCACAGTTTGGGGGTCAGGTTTTGTCTCAGTCATTCCAGATCATGTCTGAAGCCTGCTCATCCCAGTATATTTTACTGTTCCTCCAACTTTCTCGATGACACCTAATCAAGAAACCTGTGAAACTCTCTGCTGCTGACAGGGTTGCATGCAGAAGTTTTGCACCAATGGAGTTCCATAAATAATTTATTGCTCACATAGAAATGTAATTGGGTGGAGGGGAGGAGTGGATATAAAAAGAGAGATACTATGAGAAGGATCCTGATGGCTGAATTTTCTTTTGCTCTTGTTGATTTATTTCAGTCATGTTCGACTCTTCATGACCCCATTTGGGGTTGTTTTGGTAAAGATACTTAGTGGTTTGCCATTTCCTTCTCCAGCTCATTTGACAGATGAGGAACTGAAGGAAACAGGGTTAAGTGACTCGCCCAGGGTCAAACAATTAGGAAGTGTCTGAGGTCAGATTTGAATTCATGAAGATGAGTCTTCCTGACTCCAGGCCTGGTGCCCCATCCACTACACCACCTGCTGCCACTAGAGAAAATGGAATACAGATAATTGTGTATAGTTATTTAATAGGAGTCAGGTGAAGGCAAGCCTATACTTCTAAGTGTGTTGTATGGTCTGTCCAATTAAAAAAAACAACTACATTTCCTATGATGGCCCAGCCCCCAA
The DNA here is from genome assembly GCF_028583685.1 of Petaurus breviceps papuanus. NCBI lineage: Eukaryota > Metazoa > Chordata > Mammalia > Diprotodontia > Petauridae > Petaurus > Petaurus breviceps. Next base: position 3,655,436 of record NW_027186457.1, on the reverse strand, counting down.
AGATGAGCGTGATTGCCAGTGGGCACAAGTTTTGAATTATTAGAAGATGCTATCTCTGCCAGAGGGGCAAGCGATCTCATCACAGTGAGGGAAAGGGGCTCATACTTGCCCTGGAATCAGGAGATGGAATATTTTGTGTGAGGAACAGTGAGGAGGAAGTAGAAAGTGAGACATTCAGCAGAAACATCATCAAATTAGCTGACCTGGAGCAGAGCCTTTGAATCAGCTAGAACAGTCCTGTGCATTCAAATAAGAAACAGGGGTCCGCTAATCCGTCCATAAGGAACCCTGCAGGCTGCATATTGACTTAGTTTTCAAATGTAATATTATCAATGTTTTATTGCATTTTTATTTATTTTGTTAAATATTTCTCAATTACAGTTTAATCTGGTTCAGACGCACTTGGGAGGGAGCATTGTTGGTTGTCTAAGTCCTTGACACCTCTGGGCTAGAAGATTAGACCTCTGGCTGCACTATGATGAGTGAAAGGATGAGTGTGAAGTATTTCTTAAGTATTTACTAGATGTCAAGCACCAAGCTCAGACTCTAAGTGGGGGAGAGGACACATTCACCAGCAGGGCAGAGGGAAAGACCCTGAAGTCCTAAAGGTTCAACAGAGAGGTCATAGCAAGACTCTGGAATTCTTAGGTTCTATCCCGGCCAGATGCTAGTGTTAGGGGATTTGGAGGGGGTAGAAACAGAATTGATGGTAAATTCTGGCAGACCTTTGGAAGTTGTGGCAGAGCAGATGAGGAAGATGTGAGCCAGCAGTGTTATAGAGACTGTCAGTGTGAGTTAGAGGCATCCAGAAACATAATAATGAGCCTCAATCTGGGAAGGGTTAGTGCTTCTTGAATTTTTCCTGGGAAAAAATATAAAAAAGCGTTATTCTGGAGCCATAGAGATGATATGGCAATGAATCCTCCTTGCTGATGGTGGTAGCAGAGTGCAGATACTCAGTAATATACAATATCTTACATTCATTGAATGAGTGAATTAATAAAAATAAAAATTAAACACTTACTATGTACCAGGCTCTGTGTTAATCACAAGAGACACAAATACAAAACCAAGACAATTTCTGGCCTCAAAGAGCCTATATTCTCATCTGAGAGGATGGCACACATAGGAGTAGATAACATGGAGCAGGAAGGAGGATTTTAATCAGGGAAGTCAGAGGGATAACAATTGAAGTACAGGGCAATGGATTATGATGTTCTTTCTAGGGATGGGCGTGTGGATTTGATTGCTAGTCTCAGACGCAGAGGTAGCAAGGCTTGGGAAGAGCGGCATGTTAGGTCTGGGTCAGGGCTAGATAACTTGAGCATTGACCAATCCTAGTACCCCCCAGGGCAGGAGCTAGAGTACCAAGTTCTCTGAGATACTTTCCTATGCTCCTCTAAAAGGTACTCTAGGAATTTAAAAAATTAAATTAAATTAAAGGTACATTAGGCAGCAAAGAGAAAGGAAATTCTAGCCCACATCTACTTTTTACTTTCTAACTATTCTATCCCACCCAGGTTATTATTGTTCCTCTGAGCATTAAACTCTGAGCTCCTTGAAAATAAGGGCTGTCTTTTATCTTTCTTTGTATTTCCACAATTTAGCATAGTGCCTGACACATAGTAGGTACTTATAAATGTTTATGTACTTATTGAATGGATACAGCAGGACAGAACAGTGTGACTTTGACTTCTCCAATCCATGGGATCAATTCATTTTTCTTTTCTGAATTTTATGATGCCTTAAAATAACAGTTATTTCCAATTATTTCTTATTCCTCTCTTTTGTAAAACAAAGAAAAGCAATTAAATAAAACAAACAGACCAAAATTTGAATTTGACAGTGAATGCAACACTTCATATCCAGAGGAAGGAACCATATTTTATTATATCATTAGTCTTCTGGAGCCAGTGGTGAGTATAGGTTCAAAACACAAATAGAGAAACAGTAATTAAGTGCCTCTTATGTGCCAGACACTGAGGCTATAATGACAAAAAACAAAACAGTAAGTGACCTCAAAGAATTTACATTCTACTGGTTGGTTAACTGGGTGAATATAAATGACTATCTGTTTTCAAGATGTTCTGAGATACTTTTGAAATCTCTCAATTTAGAGTACCAACTCAAAGAAAACTGAGTAATAAAAAAATAAATCTTTTCATAAATGCAGGGAACAAACAATTGCAATGTACTGTGATAAAGGAGAAATGTATGAACTTTAATTTCCCTGAATTTTCTGATCATGAGGACCAGGGTGGGTGCTATGCTAGAACAATAGCCCTGGTGTGGGAAGCCTCAGAGCTGGGAGGGACCTTGCAGATCATCTAATAATTCAATATATTCCTTTTACAGATGAGGAAATTTTGATCTAGAGAGGTTAAATAATTTTCCACAGGTCATTTGGTAAGTACAAAGTCATAGAGTTGGAATTCAAACACAGATTCTGTGATCCCAATTCTAGAATTCTTAACACTACACAATGGGTTCCTATTCTGCCATTCATTTATGCTGTGTACAAATCAATCTCTCAAAGCCTCATTTTCTTTATCTGTAAAATGGGAATAATAGTTTCACTGAAGGAGGAATGAGATTTACAATTATGCTTGAACTTTCTCTTTTTCTTCCCATAAAATAAATCTCATAGCCTCATGAAAATACTGGGGGTAAAGTTTCTGAGCTTTCATTTTTTCCAAACAGGTGTCTTTAAAGCTTAAAAAAAATGGGATTTCTTTCCCAAAATATGCTAAGAGGCACATTAACATGTAAAAAAAAGAGAACAATGAGAGATGCAAATTTAAATCTACACCTTCACTATGTAGGTCAAATGTCATAGTTACTTAATTTCAACTGATTTTGTGGAGAAAACACAAAGGCATATAACAAGAATCAGATGTACTACAAGTTGCATATAACTAATTGGATTCAACAGACTCTTGGAGATGTTTCTGCTTGTGTTTTCAAGCTGTCCAACAATTTAGCCAAAATAGAAACTGTCTTCTTTCAATTGAGAACAGCAAGCAACAAATATACAGTACCACATGAGAAAACAATGGAAATTGTATGCGATTATAAGGCAGCATATATACCAAGAAAACTACAAACATACACACACAGAGATTATACAGTGATTCGAACACCCCCACCCACACACAAACTTACTCGAATACCAACTAAATTATCTCACAGGCTGAATCTGTGGGCACCAAGGCAACAAAGGAAAAATGTCTGCACTGCCTCAAAAAAGGGAGTTTGCTGGAAGGTGACAATTGAAATCACTGAAATATCCAGCTCTTAATAAAACTGAAGATAAATATTTGAATGTTGGCATGGAATTTCCTTCAAAAAAACAAAACAAAACTCTAATTTCTCATGCTCTTTCTACCACATCATGACACTTCCTTAGATTTTGAGTATGGACAGACCATAGGATTCAGTACAATGGAAGGAAATTCACAAATACAAATACTTCTGTTGGTGTGACTATTCCCTGCTGGGACAAAAACCATGATTCATTGACACCCATATCTGTCCCCTTCTCACACACTCTAATAGATGGGTTATACAAGTTGTCACTCTTTGGTCAACCCTAATGATGAGCCTTTCTGAATGTAACTAGATTGATTCTCCCTCTCCTCCCTCTGACAAGAGACACACAGCCCATCACTGCATCAGCACTAGGACACTATCCATCTTGTCAGGATGTACCAACATGTTTCCTTCCATGGTGTAGGCTTTGAGAACATAGGATTGCTTACGACCATGAAACCATGAAAGATCAAAATAGGACTTCAGTGGAAGATTCCATGGACAGTGAAGGGAATTTGTGGGTTAGAGGGAAAATATGGATAGATTCATAATTTGCAGAAGAAAATATACGACCATCACCACTACCACCACCCTTCAGCATAGGTATATTCTACATCATAAAATGTAGAGTTTGAAGAGACCCCTAACTCAACCATCTTATTTTACATATGAAGACACTGAGGTTTGGGTAGGTTGATTACTTATCCAAGGTTATACAGGAATTGAGTAGAGGAATAGAATTGCACTCATATCCTCTGATTCCAAATCCAGGACTCTTTCTAAGAGTTAGTCAGTTTCTATGGGATACCAAAATACGTCACTTGTTAGGATGAGAATGAAGATCTATGGAACACCAGAATTGACAATCGTGTGCTCAATTTTTCCATCTTTCTTCAAATATTCAAAAATACCAACATATTCCAGTGGAGTTAAAATTTTTTTTTCAATTATCAAGCATTTATTTTTTCTTCCTGACAGCTCTACCTACTCTCATTGGAAAAAAGAAAAAGGGAAAAAAATCTTTGTCATAAATATGCATACTCAAACAAAAATTCCCATGTTGACTAAGTTCAAAAGTATGTCTCATTCTGTTTCTTATGGATTCATCTATGTCACAAGGTGGGTAGCATTCTTCTTTATCAGTTCTCTTGAATCATTTTGCTGATTACAATTCTTAAGTCTTTCAAAATTGTTCATTTTTACAATATTGTTATTGTATAAATGTTTCTTTTTGTCCTGCTCACTTGACTATGCATCTGTTCTCACAAATCTTCTCAGGTTTCTCTGAAATTGTCTCTTGTAATTTTATACATAGCATAATAGTTTTCAATTACATTAATATATCATAATTGGTTTAGCCATTTCCCAATTGGTGACTATTCCCTTCATTTTCAGTTCTTTGATATTATGAGAAGAGTTGCTATATTTGTATACAAATAGGGCATTTTCTGTGATCTCTTTAGAGTATCGGCTTAGGAGTGATATTGCTGGATCAAAACATATGCACAGTTTAATAGCTTTTGGGGGCACAGTTCTAAAATGCTTTCCAGAATGTCATTCCATTGAGTTTTGGCCTCCTGATCAGTTGGATACAAGGTGTTGGGCAGTCCACCTATTGTCTGTAATCTTTACTGCTTGACTTGATTGTTATTACTTTTCAGGAGAGACTGAATCAACTAAAGTAATCAGGGCAGATAGAGGGTGCTATGGATAGAGCGCTATCCAAGGAATCAGAAAGACTCATCTTTCAGAGTTCAAATCCAGTCTCAGACACTTAGTGTGTGACCCTGGGCAAGTCACTTAATCCTGTTTGCCTTAGTTTCCTCAGTTGCAAAATGAGCTGGAAAAGGAAGTGGCAAACCACTTCAGTATCTCTGTGAAGAACACCCCAATTGGGGGCAGAAAGAGTTAAACATGACTGAAAATGACTGAACAAAAATAAATCAAGGAAAAGGATGTAGAAACAGAGGATTACAATGAGAAACTTTGTGGGGATGAGGGAGGATGGTACAGAATGGTGAAGTAGGTCCACTTGATTTGAAATAGGTCCACTTGATTCTTCCCTTTATTTCACACATGACCAGAATGCTTAGATTTATTTTCTATAACCAAGACAAGACACTAAAGTGTAAGTTTCTAGCAGGGGAAGGCAATAATATTGTAGAAAGAACATGGGATTTGGAATTGGAAGACCTGGGTTAGAATCAGAACTCTGCTATTTTTATTTTTTTTATTATTAATTTGATGTTTACTTTTAGTTTACAAGATTCAGTTCCACAATTCCTTGAGTTTCAAATTTTGTCCCCCTCTCCCCTTCTCCCCTCCCCCCATGGCAGCATACAATCAAATAAAGCATCTGCAAATACTTTCACATTAGACATTAGGTTATAAAGATGGATTGTATCAGATGGAATGAACAATGGGAAAGAGAAAATAAAACCAAATAAGAAAAAGATCAGGTGGTTTGCTTCAATCTGGATTCAAACTCAATTCTTTCTAGTTCTTTCTCTGGATGTAGACATCTCTCTCCATCATGAGTCTTTTGGGATTGACTTTTATCACTGCATTGCTGAGAAGAGTCCAGTCTATCAACGGTGGTCATCAAACATACGTTGTGTCTGTTAATTGTGTACAAATTTCTCCTGGTTCTACTCTTCTCACTAAGCATCAGTCCATATAAACCTCTCCAGGTAAATATGAAACTCTGTTATTTGTAAAATAAATTTCCTTATCTGTAAAAAGAGGCAATTGACCTTAAATGTCTGTTCTAGCTCTAAATTCTAACACTGTATGCTTTGCCACTCCTGACCTTCGCAGAGTTCCTCTTGTCCTACATGGTCTCATAGACAAATAGACAAGCAATTAAATCAATTATAATGAGTAATTAGATAATTTGGTCAATTGTAATTAATATTTTCTAATAGGAGAAGTGAACACTAATAGGCAAAAAATAAAGATTAAAAAAAAACAAGGATTTGAAGAGTGAGGGGGAATTTCTGACCTGGGCAGGAAGCTGGAGGAGAAACGTTAAAAAAGAATAATCACTGAACACTTGGAGCAAAGTGATAGATAGGAGATTCTTCCTGTAGAAGGGCAGCTGAACCCTCTAAGGAGGAAGCAGCTGCTTATTCTCTAAGGATCATGATGAAGAGATGAAAGAATGATGGAGCAGGGAAGTCACTCCTTGCTGAGGGGACTGAGGTGGATATTGGTCTACCTGATGTGAATTGCAGAGTGCTGCTGTCTTCCTAGGGTAGGTTTCTGAGATGTGATGGAGAGCTTTCCAAGAATTGTCAAAGCTGCTGATTACAATCCATTTCTGGTAATTCATATTGGTGCAAATGCTAAAACCAGGAGAAATGTAAGAACACATGGTTAAAGATGAGGAAGGACAAAGCAAGAAACTGGTCTTTTGGGGCAGAGATGGTTGTTTTCATCACTCCTACTGATCCCAGGCTGGGTCTTTGGAAGTGAAAAGCACATCAGGAAGTGAAAAACTGATTAAGATGGCATCAAAGACTATGCCCAAAGGGCTATGAAACCAGGCAAATCCTATTACCAAGCAATACCACTACTAGGTCTGTATCCCAAAGAGATAAAAAAAAGGGAAAGGATCTATGTAAACAAAAATATTTATAGCAGATATTTTAGTGTTGATAATGATTTTGAAATTGACTAGCTATCCATCAATTGGAATGGCTGAAAAAGTTGTAGTACATGATGTGATAGAATACTATTGTGCTATAAGAAATGATGAGAAGGATAGGATGCTCACATAAAATCCTGGAAAGACCTAGATGAACTGATACAAAGTGAAAGGAGCAGAACCAGGAGAACCATCATGTATGATGATCTACTGTGAATAATTTAGTTATTCTTAGCAATACAATGATCTAAGGTAATTCTGTAGGACTTGTGGTGAAAGGTGCTGTCCATCTCCAGAGAAAGAACTGGTAGAGCCTGAATGCAGATCAAAGACACTTTTTCTTTTTTATGTTTTCTTTCACAGCATGAATTACATGGAAATGTGTTTTGTGTGACTACACATGTATAAGCTATGTCAAATTGCTTACCTTCTCAGGGAGTGGAAGAGGAAGGAGGGAGAGAATGTTAAAATTGTTTTAACATGTAATTGGGGAAAAATAAAATATTAAATTATATTAAATTTTTTAAAAAGATGGCATTCAAGAATGGGATCTCTCTCTCTCTCTCTCATATATATATATATATATATATATAAAGTACACCATGGAGTAAAATGCAAGGATGCTGAATTCTTGGCCAAGTAATCAATTAGGCAATCATTAGTCTCTAATCATTTAATAAATAATTCTTGCAGGCCAGGTACTGTGCAAGGCATTGAGGGTATAAAAACAAAAGCAAGACAGTTCTTGCTGCCCTGGAGGAATTTACATTCTACTGAAGGAGTACATCATATTCACTGAGGCATAAACACAGGATATAGACAAAATAAATGCTAATTTGAGATTTGGGCAAGGGTGTTAGAAACTGGGGCTCTCAAAAAAGGCCTCCTTGAAGGAGGTAGCACCCAAACTGAGCCTTGAAGGGACCTAGATATTCCTAGGTTCCAAAAGAGAAATAGAACAGGAGTAAGAGCAAAAACATGCAGTTGAGGGAGACAAAGTGTTCTGTGGGAACATTCAATAGGCAACATTACCATGAAATGGATGGGAAATGGCAGTAGCCAGTTTGGCCAGTTCAAAGGGGGCATAAAGAGGTCACATGTTAAATTAGCTTCAAAAGATAGCATGGAGCAAGAATGTGAAGGGTTTTAAATGACAAACAGAAGAATTTGTATTTTAGAGGCAATAGAGATCTACTAAAGTTTCTTGAGCAAAAGAGTGATGTAGTCATCACATTACCTGTAATTTAGGAATATCAATCTGGTGGTTTTGTGGAGGATGGGATGGAGAGGAGAGAGCCTAGATTCAAGGAGATAAACTAGGAAGCTATTTTATTTGTCTGGGTGAAAGACCATAAGGACCTGGACTAGAGTGATTGCAGTATGAAGGAAAATATAAGGACACCTAGAAAATGCTGGAGATATACTCTCTCTTTCTTTGTATATGTTTATGTATTAACATACACACACAACATAGTTCTATAAATTTTTTTCTTTTTTTTTAATTTTTGAATTCATAGAATAAAACAAGCATTTCCATAACATAGTATAATAAATGTCTTGCAAATCTAATAAGGATTTTAAGCTAAAAAGGGAGAAAAATGTCTACATAATTCTGCCCAGATAGATACCAAAGAGACACCCAGTAAATCACAGAAGACAGAATCTAAGAAAGGAGCCAGAAATAAGATGCTACTTGTACTGTAGCCAGAGGTAACATGTTACTCCTTCATACCCTCTAAGTACTGGCCCAAAATGGCTACTGTCATTTCTCATACATCTGTGGGAAATAATATTCCCCATTGAATGTTCCCATGCAATAATCCATCTCACAGTCTCCTTATTCCTCTCCCATTGGGAACTTGGACTCTGCATCTGGAACCACCTTGAGGTTTGGTAGGTGAACTTTTGCCTTATCTTGCCTGAAATTAAGTCTGTATATCACCCTTTTCTTTTAGCTTCTCTTTATGTTTTACCTTTTTTCCACAAGAACCTTTTTTTTTCTTTTTTTGCTTTTTGGAGGGCAATTGGGGTTAAGTGACTTGCCTAGGGTCACAGGGCTAGTAAGTGTTAAGTATCTGAGGCTGGATTTGAACTCAGGTCCTCCTGACTCCAGGGCTGGTGCTCTATTCACTGTGACACCTAGCCATCCCTGTCCATTATATTTTAACTTTACACAGAGAGGATTATGTTTTTAATCTTGCCATCACCCACAAGTATTCCTCTTTCATGTTCATGAATTCTGAAATTCCTTTATCTTATTGTAATCTGTTAGTATCACAGCTCTCAGCACAGTGCTTTGGATATAGTAAATGCTTAATAAGTGCTTTGTTCATTCATTCCTTTTCTTTTATCAACAGGTGCTGTCTATTGGTAGATCAAGGAAATGTTTTGGTGTAATTTACCTACATTTTATCAAACCATTTGACAAATTCTCTCATGCTATAATATTTTTGTAGATAAGATGGAGAGATTTGGGCTAACCAACAATTTAGTCAAATAAATTCAATACTTATTGAATGGGTAGGTTTTTTTTTTAAATAGTCATCCTCAGTGATTTGCTCTTAACCTGGGACAGGGTCTTTAGTAGAATGCACCAGGAATCTGGGCTTGGCCTGCTGCTGTTTACCATTTTTTATCAATGGCTTGGATAAAGCATGGGTGCTAGACTTGAAAGATTGCAAGATGAAGTAGAGCTAAGAGGGATAGCTTAACATGATGGAAGATAAGAGTTTGGATCTTTAAAGGTCTTAACAAACTGCAACTAGGATCTGGATCCAAAAAGATGGAATTTAATGTGAATACATGTTAGATCTTAAACTCAGGTTCCCAAAACCAGCTTTACAAGGTGGAGGAGGCATGGTTTGCCTGAAAAAGAACTTGGGGTTTTAGTGGACTGCAAGCTCAGTATGAGTCAATGGTTGGATATAGTGGCCAAAAGAAATTTAACATGAGCTTGGATTCCATGAAGTGAGGCATCGTGTCTATGAGGAGGGAAACAACAGCCCCATTGTCAGACCACATTTGGAGTATTATACTGAACTCTGAGTACTATATTTTAAAAAGGACACTGATAATATGAAGAGTCCCTAGAGAAGGATGAATAGGATAGTAAAGGAGGAGTTTTAGTCCACAGAAGAGATGACTTGAGAGGATACATGATAGCTTTCTTAAAGTATTTGAAGGGCTACATGAAATCTTTTCTGGTTCCCTCAGCTGCTAGTGTGCCCTGTCCTAAAATTAATTTTGTTTGTTATCTGTATATACTTATAGGTGTGTATATGGTCATGGGACCATTGATTTAAAGTTTGAAGGGACCTTAATGGTTATCAATCTGATACTCTCATTTTACAGATGAGGAAATGGAATGAAATTAAATGATTTGCCCAGGGTCACATAGCCAGTAAGTGTTGGAGGTGGGATTCAAACCCAGGTCTTCCTAGACTCCAGGTCCTATGCTCCATTCACCAAGTTACCTCTTAATGTTATCTCTCCCTTAATAGAATGTAAGTTTTCTGATGGCAAAGACTTTCCTGTTTTTATCTTTGAACTTCCCCTCATGCTTCCTCATCCCCACTCCTTATAAAGTGTCTGATGTTCAGCAAATACTTAATAAATGCTTGCTGATTGATTGATGATTAGCTTTTTCTTCTTGGCCCTGGAACAATGGGCAGAGATTGCAGGGAGGCGAATTTGACTTGGTATAAGAAAATAATCCTGCTGATGATTAGTCACATACATAAAAGCTGACTGGATTTTTAGGAGTTAAGGTGTAACTTTGCACCTGAAGTTTGTAACCAAAGGCTTGATCACCAGTAGTTGCAAAAGTTGTAGTGGGAATTCTTGGTCAGAAAGAGTGTAGATTAGAGGGCTTTTGAGATTTTAAAATTTAAATTTAAAGATGTTTAAAATTAAATTGTAATTCAATTTACAATTTAATTTAAAATTAAAATTTTAAAATTAAATTTAATTTAAAATTAAAGACTTTTAAAAACTGAAAATCAACAAAAGCACATCTATCAAATTAGTTATTTGATGTTATTGGGTTACAGAGGATGCTGGGTGTGACCTTAGGTCATCTCATACAATACTTAGGGTGAGGGTTCTTAACCTGGCATCCACAGACTCACAATGGAGTTTGGACATAGATTTTAGGGTATCTGAATTTGGATGAGAAAAATTACATCTTTATTTCAATATAATTGGTTTCCTTTGTGGTCCTGCTTTATTTTCTGCATTTAAAAAATTCTGTCTTTACAGGTTTCACCAAGCAACTCAAGGAGCCCATGACTCAGAAAAAGTTAAGCACCCCTTCCTTAAAGGGATATAAGCTGAACCTGTGACTTCATCAACATAGGGAACTCATAAATGAGGCAACTTCTTCTACCCATTCATATTGGTACCATTTATACAACTTATCATCTTAGTGAATTGCTCAGAATGCTGAGATGTTAAGGGACTTAACTAGGTTCACACAGTCAGTATGTGCCAGAAGTGGGACACATCTATCCCTTATAAGTTATTATTATGTCCATTTTATAGATGAGATAAGTGAAACTAATTACATTGGCACCCTATTAAAAAAACTTTGAATAATAAAGATCACCCATGGGGCAGCCAGGTATCACAGCGAGTAAGAGCACCGGCCCCAGAGTTGGGATGACCTGGGATCAAATCCAGGCTCAGACACTTAGCACCCACCCAGAAACACCTGGCCATGTAACCTTGAGCAAGTTACTTAACCCCAATTGCTTAGGGGTGGCCAGGTGACTCAGTGAGTAAGAGCACTGGCCCCAGAGTCAGGATAACCTGGGATCAAATCTGGGTTCTGATACTTAGCACCACACCCAGAAATAACTAGCTGTGTAACCTTGAGCAAGTTATTCAACCCCGATTGCTTTTTAAAAAATTTACAATAAAAAAAAATAAAGATCGCCCAACTGTTTCTACCATTTCTTATGGTGCACTTTACAAGTCAAATTTTTGTAAAAAGTATCTGACTGTCACTCTGAGAAAGTCCATAGATTGTATAACCTAGGGGAACTTTCTTGTCTTCAGTTGAGAAATGAAGATTGACTCTCCTTGGTCAAATGGTTAAATAGTTGTATAATATCATACTTCTATGTAATAGAGCTGTAAAGGACCTTATAAATCGTATATTCTACCCCATTCTCATAATACTAAGAGGAAAAGAGACTTGATCATGGCCATGAAGCCAGTTACTGAGAAAGCTATGACTAGCACCAGGTCTCTCTCCTACTAGCTGAATTCTTTTTCTACCCCTGAATGAAGGCTTATTTTTGTATATTTGTATCTGTTTATCAGCCTGATACACATGAACACTTCTCATGTTGATGATAAAGTGTTGATTTTCTTTTAGTCTTAAACCTTTGATTTTATTATGGGAGTTGATGGTATGGAAATACCTCCCATGGATACAGATTGCTAAATCATCTAGTCTTAGAAATTAGGGTAATGAAAGGTAAGTTGACTTGTATACTGTCATGTAGCTAGTATGGGTTGAAAGAAAGACTTCAACTCACATCTTTCTTATTTCAAAACCATCCATCTACCCTCTAGACACCACTTCCTCTCACTGTTAAAAAAATAGTTTCTGTCTTTCATAAGGAAAAATTTATTCCAATTTCAATGAGATAAAATCTGCTGAGTTCACTCAAAGAAATAAATACAATTTTACTTAAAAAATTCCTGGGAGGAAGTGAGGAAGGAAGGGAAGGGGCAGAAACAGTTATTCTTTACTATTCACTCCAATTCATACCTAAGTGAGTCTTACTTTCTTTGTATTAAAATGGTATATTAAAAAACTGCCCATGTGACCTTGGGTGAATTGCTCCATCTTTTTTGATCTACTCCCCTCATCCCCAAAATGAGGATTTTAGTTCGATGATCTCTCAAGTTCCTTCTAGCTCTAACACAATATGAACTGATTCATATTTCTGGACAGAATTTAAGATCAGAAGGCATAGACTTGGACAAATCTAATTTGTTAGACTTCTATATATGTACAAAATGATCACTTGTCCTTATCAAGATTTGTAGGGGACCAGTTCTTGGTTTCAGTGTCTTGAAGGGAGGAAACTGCCTTTAAAATAAAATTACGGAAGGGGATGATGCATGTTTTTGGCTCCTGTGAGATAGGAAGGATTTTAGCTGTCAGAGTAGAAGAGAGAGAAGAGGGGATTGTAGAGAGTAGAGCTGGGAGTGTTGACAGTGACTCTTGCCCTGCAGGCGAGATGCCCTTGAAATGTTCCATCTGATGCCAGAGCTGTAGGAAATAGCTGAATCAAGTGGTAGCTGATGGCCCTGGCTCTGCTATGTATCTATTTAAAGAAGCAAGATAACAGAAAGCTAACTGCATGGTGATTGTATCAAATTCACTTCCATCTGTTTGGCAAGAGAGTGTTTGGAGAGAATCAGTGGGTGAGGGGGTAAGAAATAGTGTTGTGGTGAAAGTGGGCTGTAAGAAAGTAGAGGGATCCATTAATACAGTTCAATTGCCTCTGGTGTTTGGTTTTGGGTCTCCTCCTAAGAAAAAAGTCCTAGGTGTCTCTGCTGCTCCCTGGTCAGGGCTGTTATGGGAATGGGAATCTAAGATCTTCCCTGCCCCTAGGCCCCTTGATGGGCTTAAGTGACTCTGAGAACCTTCCTTGATTTGAAAATATACTCTGCCCCCTAACATACCAAATGTGGTCACAAGGAGCCTCTGGAGGGAGGCTTGTTTTTCAGGAATGCCCACACCTTGTTGCACTGTGATTGGTCAGTGGGTCAAGAGGGTTGTGACATTCTCTGATCCAGGAGAAGGCTATATATACCCTGATGTGAAGTTTTATTTTGGGACTCACTTTGAGAAGAGTTGTGAGGTTTGACCAGACGAGACTCTGGGCATTCGTTGAGCCCCCCAGCTTTGAAAACCCAGATGTTGGTACTTCCCTCTCTGGCAACTGACTAGGTATGGACGTAATGGTCAGACAGTTGGAAGCCTGTCTGCTGATCTGTTTCTCTGTCTGCTTGTAACTTCTGCTTGTAACTTGTTTGTATTCTCTGAAGTTCAGAGTGCTGACTTTTTCCCCTGAACTAGGTAAATGATATATGTTTGATTGACTAAAGTAAGATTGTCCACACATTTTTAGTTGCTTTCCTTTAGAAAAGCAAATCTAAGAACTTGTGTTGGCAGCCACCCTGGATATGCTAGGATGCTTGCTGCTACAAAGCTTATACTACTCTAGAGCAAAAGTAATCACATTTGAAGTCAGTGAACCAATTCAGTAGCAATTAGATTAAAATATATGGGAAACATTTGAGAAAATAAAAATACACTAAAACATAGATAATTTAAATTTGTGGTTTTCTAAATTATTATGGTACTTTCCTTCTTTGTCATCCCATGTCCAGAAAAAAATTCTAAGAAGACTTTATTCAGACTGGAATTGCTTTTGGGGGCTGTAGTTTATTCTGAGGTCATTGGTAAAAACCTAATCTTCTAATAATCTTTTTGAGGATCTGAAATCTAGGCTAGTGATAGCGCCAACATGATTTTCCATGTATTTTGGAATAATAATAAATTATATGATACTTTAAGGTTTGCAAAGCATTTTATACATGTTATTTCATTAATACTTTTATCAGCCAAGGGAGATAGATGCAATTATTATCCCCACATCTGTAAATAAGGAAACTGAGTTTAAATGCCTTGACTAGATCGACATTACTAGTGGGTATCTGAGGCTGGATTTGTCTTTAGCCCTCTTACCTGCTGCTTGACCTGGCTTCTTAGGCACTCAGTATTAAGCTTGAATCACTTTAGTCTGGAGCAAACAAGTACTTTAAATGACCTGGTTACTTTGTATTGTGTTACAGAGTACTCTAAATAGTCTGATTATTGAGCATATTTTTTGTAACATCCTTAGATGTATTTGTGGGAGACAAGTGCTATGATTATTTTTTCCAGGTACCCAAAGGCCTAGAAAGTTTAGGGGACTTATCCAACAAAAGAAAGAAAATCTGGTAGCATTAGAACCCAGCAAATGCCTAGACCAAACATGTTCTTTATAAGGTCAAGTTGTCTGTTGATTATTTGCTTCACTTTTGAGCTGAGAAACCCAGATACTGACTTTGAAGATGATTTGGTGGCATTTGTATGATTTCTTTATATTTTTGTATGTCTTCTTTATATTTTTGACCATAGAAAATAGTCATAAAGCATTCCCTGAATGGAGGGTTGAATTGCAAAACTAAGAAACTACATAATCTGATTGATGAAAAATGTAGATTATAGCAATAGTTGCTAATGATGCCTCTTCACAAAGGCTATATCCCTTTGATGTAGATGAATTGAGCATGGACTTGTGGATAGGAAATTTTTAACTATTTTCTCAATGGAATGTGGTGATTTCCTGGATTGATAGTGGTCTAATTTCCTTATGAAGATCACTGAAGTAAACCTATGCATCGTGATATATTATGATTATCTTGGTTATAGTTAAGATGAAAAATGTTAAATACTAGGCTAATGTGTTTGATATCAAGAGAATGATGCTTTAGTCAAATTATTGTTTCAATGAAGTATGGGATGGATTGGAGAGAGACTAGAGATATGAGAAGACTGCTTAGAAGGCTATTAAAATAGTCCAGGCCAATGCAATAATGGACTAAACCACAATGGTAACAATGGGTATGGAAAGATAATCAATGCAGGACACATTTCTTTCTTATTTTATTAATTTTTTTACTTACATATAAATATTTATATTTTCTTCATTTCCAAATTAATTACTCCCCTTCTCCTGTGCAGAAAGCCACTCCTTATCACTAAGTTTTTTTTTTTTAATGGAAAAAAAGAGCAAGTAAACAAAATTAACACATCAGGCAAGTCTGACAATATACATAATATTCTACATCCATGGTTTCATATTTCTGCAAAGATGAAAGAGCTACATTCTCTCATTTCTTCTTCAATGTCATCATAATTATACAAATTTCATGGTTTCAGTCGGTATTCTTTCCATTTCAATGGGTAGTCCTCAGATATGTTATCATTCTGTTTTACTCGTTTCACTCTACATGAATTCATTTAAGTTTTCCCATGATTTTCTGAATTCTTCATATTTTCACTTTTTACATTTTGGTAATACTTAATTTCATTCACGTACCACCATTATTTAGTCATTTCCCAAATCCATGGACATCTACTTTGTTTCTGCTTGTTAGAGGTAAACCTGTCATCCAAATGGCAGAAATCTAGTTGGATTTTTGAGATGTTTTTAAAGTACCTCGTGACCTAGTTGCTCATTTTATACCATTTCTTCTAATTTCTCTTGCTGTTTTTATTTATGCAGTTTAATTGTGCTAAGATGAGGATCCTGGCTAAAATTTCACTCCAGATGTTACATATAAATACACAAATTAAAATAGATTGATTTGCAACACAAATTGTAACATAAGTGTGTGTGTATATATATTTACATATATATAAAACAATGAATAAGATTATTCTGCTTGAGTAATACAACTGATAATTTAGTTTTTTATGTCTCCGTTTAGCCTGTTCTAGTCACTTTTTTATTTCTGATTTTTAGGCCTGGATTATAATGAGCAGTGAGAACATAAGCAGGTAAATATATGTCTATAATTATTCTTGTCTTAGAGATTAGAATCAATAAATAAGGGGAAACATTCTCTTTCATTTTCTCTCTCTAGGAAGAACTACACTTGTGTCTGTGATAATATTATCTATTTTCTAGGACAAAATAGAGATTTTTAAAAAATCAAACTCAAAGAATCCTAATTCTCTCATGTTTTATCTGTGTCTTTTCCCATGGCATCTTGTAATACCCTACCCCATGACATAGTCCTTGCACAACAATGGATTTAATGGGGTTTCTTGTAAAAAGAGCAGACTGATCTGTTGACATAACTACTAGATTAGGTCATGTTCTCCACTTTAACCTCTCTTGTTATGTAGACAAGTCCCTTTGGTTGCATTTTATCGATGAAAGAATTTGTTAATTCATCAAAAAATACAATCAGTCTAACTCTGTTGGCATGATGGTAGACAAAATAACTAAAGAAAACAATGGTGGAAAAAGACATGGGGTTAGGACCTGGGTTTGAATCCAACATCTGCCAGTTAATACCTGTATGAAAATGGGCAAGTCTCCAAATCTCTTGCACCTCGATTTTCTCATTTGTAAAATAACATTTTATTTTATATAATAGTTGGCATCTGAGGTTCCTTCCAACTTTGGATCTAAGATCCTGTTATCATAAGGATTTATAACATCTCTGATGTAATAGGCATTTAGGAAATGAGAAATAATGGAGAGTTTATTTGGTTGAGATTCATCAAGACCTTGGTCCACATCCTGACCCTGACATATATTAATTGTTTGAAAATGAGAAAGTCAGTTAACCTCTGAGTGCCCCAGGTAAGTCTCTGGGACTTAAGTCTTGGACTCTCAGAGTTGTCAATCTTCATTAGTGGTGAGAGTTTTCTTAGGGGGATAGAGATATTCCACAGAGAGGAAATCATGGATCTGAATCCAAAGAAAACAACATATAAAAAATCAGAATGATTGTATCATTCACTTTTCAAAGTCCCCCCCCCCCCACCAATGTCACAGAAAAAGATCCCAAGGTGATACATGCATACATACATACACCAAAGCTTTTGGTGACCTTTTATATATCAACCAATGAAAATCTGTTGTGTTTTCACAGAAATTCTGGAAGGATTTTTGGAAATAAATCAGAACTTGAGTGATCTAGAGAAGGAACTTGAGAATTGGTGTAGGATGGAGAAAATACTTATAAAGAACATGTAAAGGAAAATATTCATGTGGAATGGCATTATTTTCAGTTGTTATAAGTTGCTTTCAATTTTCTTGTCATTGGGTAGTGTGCTGAATCAGGTCAATATTCTGTATGCTTGGAAAGCCACAGCTGTAGATCTGTGGGTAGCTGGGCATCTTCCCTTTTGAAGGTCTGCTTTGGATCTTTTGGGAAGACAGCTCAGGTTGAAAGGAGGAGGAAAACAGCAATTATGGTTTGCCCAGGTCTTCCTGCTTCTCCCAAAACATCTTCTGTTCAATGATGATATTTGGAAGCTGCCCTGGAGTACCAGGTCTATCAAACTCAATAGATTATGATAATTGGGTAATTTAAATGCACTTTTGGCTATAAAAGTCAAAGGCTTGTTTCAACGGTGCAAACATCATACCAGGTATTAGATTTATTGGTCTATAGTCTTAATCCCTGACCGCAGTACATGTCCTATACTTACTGGAAAGTGGGTCATTATTCCTAACCATGTAGAAAATGTTGAAACCCCCAAAACAGTAAGGAGGGGAACTTTTTTGCATCTTAGCTATTTTCCTTTCCTAGAGAATTGATAAACTACATTTAGATGGCTCATTTTCTTTATATAACCAGAATCACATGAAGGAATTTAAACATCCCTGACATTACATTGCACAGAGTGTCTTATTAGCTGCAGGGGTCTTCTTAATGCCACTAGGAAATCCATACCAACATGGAAGTCAGAAGACTAAAATAACAGCAATAATTCTTTTCAGTCACATGGCATCTTTCATCTGAAGAACTCAAAGCACTTAGCAGATGTTATACCCATTAAAATGATGTGGCAAGCATCATTATTCTCCCCAGAATACAGATGGGGAGGAGGGGGGACCATAGCACTGTCATTCAGACTAAAACTGGAATAAACACATAATTATCTTTGAGAGGAAATCTTTCTGGCGTAACCCTTTCCTTCTGCAGTTTCTTATTCCCACTGAATGAATGGGACAGGTCACATCCTTCAGGCTGGTATATCTACTGCAGGTATCCAAACATTGTAATGAAATCACCTCTCTTTCTTTATTCCCAGACGAAACATATTTAGCTTTGAAGTCCCTTCAGAAGATAGAGCTTTCCTTCCTTTGCTTGTCCTGTGTTATTTCCCTAAAACCTGGATGTGGTTTTCAAGGTGGGTAACTAAAAACAGGGAATGCCTAAGATTTAGTGCAAATTTACCCAGGACCTTACCTGAGGTTCAATATTAGTTCTTTAAATGCAAAAGAAATTAATGTACTTGTGCCTTCATTGGTGTTGACTTGTTTTTTGTTTTGCTGGTGAAAGAAGACCTTGGTCTTTTTTCTGTCTTTCAGTATCAGAGGCCTTAGTTTTATTTTTTTTCCACATCTTTTATTTAGTAGGATCATGGATTTGAAGTTAGAAGGGACCCTAGAAGCTCAACCTCCTCACTTTACAGATGAAGAAACTGAGGCTTAGAAAAGTGAATTTTCCAAGATTACATAGCTAATAGGGCAGGATTTGAATTCAGGCCTTCTTAAGAACAGTGCTTTATCCACTGTAACCCTTAGCTGCCTTTGATCAGAGTTACACTTTTATTCTTTAAAATGTTATTTTTGTTTATGCCTCTTTTATGTGCCTTTTACTATCCAGTCATTTCTAGATTATACCATCTATAGTGTTCACGTACTGTTCCTGGGACCCTGGACTTTGACAGGTGAGCTTTTATTTTGTCTTGCATAAAAACTGGGTACCATGCTACTTTGGGCCATTTCCAAACCATGTTGCTTTGGGTGTTCCTTCCCTGCTCCGAACTTCCCCTTTTCCTTGTACTCTGCTTCAATTCCAGTTCTCCTATTAGGGTTATCTTCACCTATTAGAAAGTGATATTTTTGAAGGATAAAAGTATCTTGCTTGCTTTTGTTTGTGTCTCTAGCGTTTAACAAAATATCTGATACATAGTGGGGCAGTTTGGTGGTATAGTGGCTAGAGTACTGAGTCTGGATTCAGGAGGACTTATCTTCTCATGTTTAAATATATCCTCAGACACTTCCTAGCTATAAGACACTGGGCAAATCACTTAACCTTGTTTGCCTCACTTTCCTCATCTGTAAAATGAGCTGGAGAAGGAAACGACAAACCATTCCAGTATCTTTGCCAAGAACATCTCAAATGGGGTAACCAAGAGTTGGATGTGACTGAAAAATGACTGAACAACTGATACATAGTAATGTTTTTTTATTCATTAGTTAAAAAATAAATCTCTCCTCCCCTCTTTTCCCCAACCAGCCCTCCCTTGTAACAAAGATTAAAAAAGAGAAGAAAAAAATCCTTAAACTAACCAATACATTAACTATATATTCCGTTGTTTATAAGTATTCCATGCCCAGTCTCCCACCTTTGTGGTGAAAGCAGTAGTTTAATTTTCTCATCTCTTCTCAGCAAATTCTAGTTACATTTAGTTTCTTTTTTATTGTTCTTCCTGTTTACATTGTTGCAATCATTGTGCACATTGTTTTCCTAGGTCTGATTTCTTCACACTGTATCACTCCATTATAAATCTTTCCCTGCTTCTCTGAATTCTTTTATACTCCTTGCATTCTAGGATGCAGTGATATTCACGTACCACAATTTGTTTCATCATTTCCCAATTAAGAGGTGTCTGTTTCCAGGGCTTTGCCACCACAAAAAGTGCTTCTGAGACTATTTTAGTGTAGAAGGGACTTTTCTTTTTGTCTTTGACTTCTTTTGAGGCATATGCTGAGCAGTTAGATGTCTAAGTTGGAGGGTATGAACATTTCAGTCACTTTTTTTTTTTAAAGCAATCGGGGTTAAGTAACTTGCTCAAGGTTACACGGCCAGTTATTTCTGGGTGTGGTGCTGAGTGTCTGAGCCTGGACTTTATCCAGGTCATCCCAACACTGGAGCCAGTGCTCTTACTCGCTGTGCCACCTGGCAACCCCTAAGTCACCTTTTAAAGCATAATTCCAAATTGCTTTCCAGAAAGGTTAGACTAATTCAGAACTTTAACAAGCACGCCTATTTTCCTTAAACTTCTCCAACATTGACAATTCTCATCTTTTGATATCTTTGACAATTTGTTGGTTGTGAAGTAAACCCCTAAATTGCTTTTATTTGTGTTATTTTATTATTGATGATTAATGATATTAACCTTTAATAAGACTAATAATTTGCAAATCTTGTTTTGAGAATTGTTTATTCATATCTTTTGACTATGTATCCAGATTTGTGTTAATTCTCTTTATCTCTTGGATATCAGACCCTTACCAGAGAGATTGGATGCTAAATTTTTCCCCCCTAATCAGCAGTTTTCCTTCTTATCCAATCTACAATGATTTTATTTGTGCAGACGCTGTTCAGGTTCCTACAATGAAATTATTTATTTGATTTTTTTTGGTAAGCTCTTTTATATCTTGTTTGGTTAAGAATCCCTGAGGTTACAATCTAAAGGAAAGACACTATGTAAATCTAACCTTAAATGGAAATAGTAGTCCAAGTAATATGAACAAGACCCTTTTCATTGTTAACCCTTTGTAAAGGATGGAAAGGTTGAACCACAGGAAGGTGAAGGTCTTCTAGAAGTATACTTCTCTATGATGTCAAACACCTGATTCTTTGGAAGAACTCAGAGAAAGGGATTGGATTCCGCAGCTTTTTTCTTCAATTGTAGCATTCTGTAGCTAGAGCTAGTGAGTTATTAGGTGGCCTGGGACTAAAATGAAAATCTCCTGGATTTCAACGCAGTGCTACTTCCCTTTAATTCTGATGCCAAAACCAAGGGAAAAAATGCTTTAAGAATTATTCCTGGCATTAATATTTACTATCTCCCCAAGTCACATTTCATTTGCAATTTTTATGATCAGTGATCAAGACAGAAAGGAAGCAAGGCATATAGCCCATTGATTTTTACCTGATGCCTGGTCCACAGAGAATTTTAACCAATCTACACACACTTTTACCAATGGTTCTTACTTCCCAAAACTTAAGAAAACATGTTTTGGACTTGTAGCTCATATCTTTTACCATGGACTTTACCTTGCTTATATGTATCTGTTGCCCTAGTGTCCAGTCTCTGTCTCAGTAGCTAAAAAGCACAAAGCTAAGGCTGTGGGGGCAGAGGAGGAAACAATGATCTGTGAGAAATGAGGCATATTTTCAGTGGTCTACAATGTAGTTTAGGATGGGAAATACTGTCTTAGTGGCAGAAACCCTGAATTAGGAGTGATGGGATTTGGCTTCTAATCACTGGGTCCAAGTTTCCATTTAGAATGAAATATAAACTTCTTAGTTTGGCCTTTAAAACCCTTTCACAATTTGGCTTAAACCTACCTTTCCAGACTCATTTCATTTTATTCCTCTGAATACACTCTATTTTCTAGTGAAACTGGCTCATTTGCTCTTTCCTGAATTTGGCATTTGATCTCCTACCTCCTGGACTTTAGCACAAAGTGTACCTCATGCCTGGCATGTACTCCCTCCTCACCCCTGCCTCTTTGAATCTAGTCAATTCAATAAGTACTGATGATTGCCAACTCACTGGACTAATTACTTCCTTCAAGAGCCTGCCTTCAAGGCTTAGCTCTTATGGCACCTTCTGAAACTAGCTTTCCCTGATTTGTCTAGTTGGTAATATTTTCCTTCACTTATGCACATCTGTTCACATGTTGGACTCCCCCAGTAGGGGCAGCTAGGTGGTACAGTGGATAGAGCACTGGACCAGGAGTCAGGAAGATTTAATTTCAAAGCCAGACTCAGACACTTAACTAGCTGAGCTCAGCTGACTCAAAGCTTTATCCTGGATGATGATCCTTTCCCTACTCTGAATATCCTTTCTTTGCTGTAACTAAACTTTTTTTTTTGTTAACTGTTAGTTGGATTACATGTGTCCCATTTTGTTCCATTTGCAGACCTCAACCACCAGGGGACCAATCTGAGGCAGGCCAAGGAGGTGATTGTCATTAAGAAAAGACCAGTATGGAGAGAAAAATACAATGTCCATCTGCATGCTAACCTCATTTTTGATAGGAACAGGAAACAGGACGATTAGGGGGAATGAAGGAATGAATTATGGTATATGAATTTAATAGAATATTACTGTATCCTAAGGAATGATGAATATGAAGGATTCTGGGAAACATAGGAAGACTTGTATGAAATGATATAGAGTGAAGACAGCAGATCCAAGAGAGTCACAAACACAAAGACTACAATAATGCAAATAAAGCCACATGGTTAGACGTGCAAAATTCTACTGTGAGTGGTAGAGCCCTCCTGATGTTAGTGAACACATCCCTCCCCTTCCCTCTTTCTAGTAATAATGACACATTATTTTGAGGGAATGTACTTTGCAAGAGGCTTTTTTTTTCAGTATTTGTTGAGAAATATCTGTTCTGCTTTTTTTTTTACAACAAAATATATTAACAAATTTAGTGAATTCCTTGGCAAATGAGTGTCTTTTCTTGATATCATCAGCAAAAATGGTGTATCTCCTTGATGCAAAATGATGAGGGAAAGGGAAGAGAGAGGAGGAGTCAGGGAACCATCATGGACTTAAGGGAGCAAGGGAAGGAGTGCTTAAATTTAATCTTTTCTTAATAATGAATTGACTCACACTCAAGTCAAATAGCCAAACAGTTTGTGTGTGTTGATGCAAACTTAGACTGCATGTCACTAATGATATATTGAAAAAGAATGGCCCTCTCCCTGATCCCTGTAAAACTGAATTTATTATTCAGCTCCATGAAGACTCTTGGCCACAAACTATAAATCTAACTTTTTCCTGCTGTTTAATTTCAAGTCCTCTCACAGGGTAAGATTGTGTTTACTAAGAGCCTATGTTCCCTTCTGACTCTGAGATTCAGGATTCTGCTAATGTGTCTTAACTCACACTCCTTTCCTTCTATTCTGATAATGTTCATTCAACAAATATTTACCAAGCTCCTACTGTGGGTAGGCTGTTGTTCTCAGTGACAGGAAGATAAGAGGGAGAATATCCAGCATTTACCCTTTTGAAGCTTACAGCCTGGTAGAGGGATGAGATATAAGCATAGATAAATACAGTAAACAATAGAGTGAGGAAGTGATTGACTGATTTTATTGGTATTGGAAACTTCCAAATGGGGAGGAGGAACTCTCTCTCCCAAAGCAGTTCAAACACCTTCTCTGCAACGCAGTCTTAGAAAGTTTCCTTAGAGTAGGTCTCTCTCTCACACACGCACACGCACACGCACATGCACATGCACATGCACATGCACATGCACATGCACACTCACTATGTTACAGATAGAACTCAAATATAGGTCTTGCTTTTTGTTGGCTCAAAGGCTATGGCCTTTATTTCTATCCATTCTGCCATACTGTCTCTTCATACTTCAGACTCAGTATTATAGGTATAATGTACAATCTACACATTCCCAAAGAAATAGATGCTATTGCCTCTGGGACAAAAAGCAAAGGTCTCAGCTTTGAATTTAAAGCTTTCTGTAGTTTGGTGAAAATCTCCTTTTTCAGTCTTATCATTATTATCTTATATCAGTCTTCCATCACTCCTCTTCACAATTTGTACTTTTCCTCTGACTGGATAGCCAGTCATCTGGACTCTTGTCTTGCCACTGGATTCAAACGACTCTGGAGGAGAGAGTGAGGCTGATGACTTTGTGCAGGTCTGCCGCACTTAAATCCAATTCTCATGCAAGTCAAGATTTCACTCTTGTGATGTCACTGGTCTTCTTCAAAAATGGAGGACCACCACCACCTGGCAGTTACCCATACTTAACACTTCTTATTCCATCTCTACACAATAACATGAACAATTCCGAGGAATAGAATGCCAGGCTAGGAGTTAAGAAGACCTGAGTTCAAATTCAGTCTTAGATACTTACTGGCTGTGTGATCCCAGCCAAGCTACTTAACTTCTGTCTGCCTCAGTTTCCTCAATAGTTAAATGGGTATAATAATAAAACTTACCTTGAAGGGTTGTTAAGATGATCAAATGAGATAATATTTGGAAAGTGCTTAGTACAGACAGTACTTAGCACATAGTAGGCTCTGTATAAATGCATATTCCTTTCCCTTCCTTCAATTCTTCCTTTCATGGCTTAGCTCCAGGTCTTCTGCTCTTGAAGCCTTCCCTGAATTTCCACCATGGTTAATGTTCTTTTCTTCCTCAAACTGTCTTGCATTTATATTCATGTCTATATTTCTGTTAAAATTTTCCAGTAGAATGTAAGCCCCCTGAAGGCAGGCATCATCTTCCTTTTTTGCCTTTGTATCCACAATGCCCAACCCAGAGTGTCCTACTCAGCACTTAGCTGAAGTCTCAGCAAATCTTTTTCTCAGGCAGATCTTTGCCACATGGCTTTAAGACAGGACTCTTCCTTCTATTATCAACTCTGAAACTTAATAAGATGAAATGAACCTCAGTCACATGACTCTAAATTTTAAAAAAATCACCTAAAGAATCCATTGACCATTGAAAATGACTACTGGAGTTGTGAGCCATGGCAGCGTTTCCTAGTAGAAGGGGCAGGTGGGTGGGCAGGGGAATCTCTGCCTGATGCCATAAATCTCAAGATCTGCCCCAGGAAGGTAGACACACTGTCATTTCCCCCTCTTTATTGGCTGTTTACATTGACTTGACAGAGACATATTAAGAGACTACACTATGAAACACACTCATCTAGGTGGGAGGGGAAAGGCCTCTGCCCTCATTAAGTTTATGGTCCTGAAGGGAAGATAAGACAGACACATGGATCATAGATCTTAGATTTAAAAGACCTTTTAGGTTATCTAAACTAATCTTCTTATTTGACGGGTGAGGGAATGTACCCTGAAAGTTTATATGATATTCCCAAGCCCCACAGGTGGCAGAGCTGAGATCAGAGCCAGGTCTGCTGTCTCCAAATCCAGCAGATTTTATACTCAGATACTAACTTTGGTTAGTAAAAAAAGGAGCATGAAATGCTTTGAGATTGTATGAGAGAGTGATACCTTTCAGTTAGCTGCGTCTGTATATGTATGTGTGCATGCATATGCACATATGTGTGCTTATGCATGTGTGTATGTCTGTGTGTGTGTGTTTGTGTATTGGGGCTGGTATAAGAAAAGGCTTCTTGGAGGTCATATTTAAGTAGATGCCTAGGAACGTTACCAGGGAAAGACTGGCAGAGGACCCTAAGGTGGAGAGTGAAAGCAGAGGGGAGGAGGTTTGAGAAAAATGCTTTCATGAAGTATAATGAAGGCATATTTGTTTCCTTGCTTCAAAAATTTGGGGCTAAACATATTACCAGGAATGTCCCCTACTAGCTATGAAATCCTGCATTATAAACAGTGGGACTCCCTCAAGTGGGAGAGGGGCTATCATCAGGAGAATGGGAAGAAAGAAGGGAGGAGTAAGGAGATGAAGAGAATATGGAACGAGCCCGAGAAGAAATAGACATGGCATGGCAGGGATGATTCATATTGTCAGCACCTCCTTTTTCAGAGTCTTCTATCCTCTGCCTATCTGCTGGCCCCAACATTTTCCAGGTCAGATCGCTGTTCTGAAATAATCCTGTCTTGGCTCCTTCCCTTGCCTTCCTCCAGTCCCTAAAGGGAATTGAAATCAGCACTCACAGCTGGGTATGTCTGCTAACCACAGGCAGGCTTTGGTTGCAACTAAGCTAAGGAACTCCCCGCTTGACTATTTCTGCATTGTTTCAGATGCAAGAATAATCAGAACTCAGCCTCACCTACCTGAAACTCCATGGACTGGTTCTGGCGCGCATTTCTTGCTGAATCAGACCAGTTCTGTTGTTAAGAAAGCAGGGCTCACGCCCCAGTGAATCACTCTCTATTTTTCTTGAGCTGGGGGATGGCACTCGCCAAAGGCCTGACTGCAGGTTACTTCTTTGGTTAGAGCACATCAACAGGAGATCACAGCATCTCAGAGTCTTGTAGCTATTATTATCATGACAGAGCTCTAATCTGATGTTAAATGTTGCCGACAATCATCCAGAATTATATTGTCTTACCTGATAGCTTTGTGATCTGAATTATGCCAGTGGGCTAGATTAGAAAATTCAGGGAAAGGAAGGGCTCTGCTCAGGCAAAGCTAGTCTCTCACATCTGGCAGACACTTGGAGGAGCTGAATTCATCTCCATTAAAGCTAATTCATTTATTTTTAAAATGTTAAAAAAATTTTTTATCGGTCACTTTTGTTTTGATATCACCTTAATTTCTAAATACATCCACTCTCCTTTTACTCTCCGATGAATTATCCCTTGTTAGAAAGATTTGGGGGGGGGG
>NW_027186457.1:3627692-3627947 GCF_028583685.1 Petaurus breviceps papuanus | reverse complement strand
AGGTACAGAGAGGAAGAGAAAGAAAGAGAGGGAGAGACAGAGAGAGATAGAGAAAGAAACAGAAAGAGACCAAGACAAAGAGAGACTGAGACAGAGAAGGAAAGAGAGGGAGAGAGGGAGGGAGGGGGAGAGACACAGAGACAGAGAGACACAGAGACAGAGAGGAAGAAAAAGAGAGGGAGAGAGACAGAGACAGAGACAGAAATAAAGAAACAGAGAGAGACCAAGACAGAGAGGAAGAGAGACAGAGAAGGA
>NW_027186457.1:3616639-3627592 GCF_028583685.1 Petaurus breviceps papuanus | reverse complement strand
GAGAGAGAGACAGACAGAGAGAGAGACAGACAGACAGACAGACAGAGGCAGACAGAGACAGACAGACAGAGAGAGAGACAGAGAGAGAGAGACAGAGAGAGACAGAGACAGAGAGAGACACAGAGAGAGAGACAGAGACAGAGAGAGAGACAAGAGAGACAGAGAGAGAGAGACAGAGAGACAGAGAGAGAGAGAGAGACAGAGAGAGAGAGAGAGACAGAGAGACAGAGAGAGAGACACAGAGACAGAGACAGAGAGAGAGAGACAGAGACAGAGAGAGACAGAGATAGAGAGACAGAGAGAAAGAGAGAGACAGAGAGACAGAGAGAGAGAGACAGAGAGAGAGAGACAATGTTAAAAATTAACCAACCCATCAACTGAGTCTGAAAAATATTTACAATGTTCTACACCCATAGTCCCCCACCTCTGTGAAGAAGGTGTAGGAGTGTTCTAGACAGCTATGAATTCGTGAAGCTTCAAAAGATTGGCAACTACTAGAGGTGTGAGCACCAGGGTCCATGCTGGAATTTGTTGTCAGCTGAGCCCAGTCTGCCAGCATAGCCTGAAGGAGTGACTGGGACCCAACCCAGTGTTTTTTGAATGCTTTTTCAGGGCCAAGTTTGGTTATTATAATTACACAGTGTTCAGTTCAATTAGGAAAGCTAATTTAAAGAACTGGCCTCCTCTCTGTTCCTCACATATGATGTTCTATCTCCTCTCTCTGTGACTTTACATTGGCCCTCCCATGCCTTCAATGTCCTCCTTCCTTACTTCTGTCTCAGAGTCTTCCTCTTCCTTTAAGAAAGAGCTCAGACACCATCTTCTACATGAAGACTTTCTTGACCTATCCCTTCTCTTCACCTCCAGCTGCTATGGCCCTCCCTCTCCAACTACCTTTGTGTTGAAATACACCACCCCCACACACATACATATATCTGCATATACACACAAACACATGCATATACATGTATGCATATATGTATACACACATATACAATATACATACATATAGTATATATTCTATATACAAATATATATTTATTAATTTTTTTAAGCACTTTCTCTTTATCACACACACATACCCCCCATCGGCCCCCACACACACACTTGTTTCTCCATTAGAATGTAAGCTCATTGCAACTAGGTACATTGTCTTTCTTTGTACAAGTATCCCCAACCCTCAACACAATCCCTGGTGCAAAGTAGATGCTTAAAACCTTGTTCATTGATTAAAAAGAAGAAAACTTTCCAGGATTCCTTTCTACAATACTTGAATTTCCTTGTGGCTTACACAGGTATAGATCTTCTCATATAATTGTTATATAACTATATATTATATACTATCTTATATAATCTTAATGAAATTCACTTATTTTGCTAAACAGATTGAGTGGAACATTGGTATGCACATAAAACAAAAAGAACACTTTCCTCTCTAACCCTAACCCTCCTTCAATCTTTCCTATTTTTAAAAAGTGCATCCCCCAGGTTTGTAGCCTCAGTCATGCTTCCCTCTTCTCTCTCCAGTTTCCTGCCTTCCCCATCTCAATGATCAATTAGTTGCCAGTTCCTGTCAATTCTTCCTCCATGACATCTCTCATATCAATCCTCTTCTCTCCAGTAAACAGGGTCATCGTTCTAGCTGGGATTCTCCCTCTTGCTTACCTGACCTATCATAACAACCTCCTAATTTGCTTCCCTAATTCTATTATTCTCTTCCCGTTGCCAGTCCATCCTCTCTATAGCTGCCAAAGTAATCCACCTGTGGCTTAGATCGGATTATGTCACTTCCTGGTTTAAAAGTCTCAGACACCTTCTCTTGCTCCTTGTTGCCTCTATAAAACATCTACTCCTCAGTATGGCATGGAAGACCTCCACAGTCCTGAGGCAACCCACTTTTTTTAGGTTTTTGGTCTCCTTTGCCCACCCTTTATTCCAGCCAGACTGGACTGCACGTTGTCCCTGGATTTATTATTCCACTGCATATTTTATACAAGCTGTCTATCCTACCTGAAATTCACTCTTTCTGTCTGCTAGATTCCTTAGTGTGCCTACAGGCTAAGCTCAAGTGTGACACCTTCTTTGGAGCCCTCCCTCATGTACATCTTCTCTCACCTTGTTGGTATTGTCTCCCTCTTCAGAATACTATCACGTAGGACCAGCCCCGTTTCATTTTTGTCTTTGTATCTCCAGTGTCTAGTTAGTAGCTGCCACACCTACATGTCCCCAGAAATTGCTAAATAAATGTTCACTGTGTTCAAATGAAGATGAAGGCTTATCAGCCCACTGCATAGATTCTTAAAGGATATGGGAAAATAGGTATAAAAATAGCCTGGGTTCGAAAGTTAGAGGAGTTATGATCTACATTGGTGAAGGGAGATTCCGTAGTTAGGAAATCACAAATATTTCAAAGAATCACAAGGAGTCTAACTCATGATAATATTTGTAAAGTAGGAGGGAAAAGAGTTTATGGTATCACCCCCTACTTGTCTCTTTAAATGATGGAGCTCATCTCTAAGGTGGGGAAAAAAAAGAAAGTTACATGATAACTTTATTATATATTTAAAAGGAAGAGCAAGTTGTATGTAATAGATTTACAGTTTTATGTACAATCAGTTTTTTTCTGTTCTATTATATTATGAAAATTCTTGCTTTATTTCTTAAGTCTAGAATAAATAAATAGATAGATAAATAAACAAACAAATAAATGAACAAATAAATAAATAAATAAATAACAAATAAATAAACGAATGAATGAATAAATAAATAGATAAGTAAATAAATAAATAAATAAAATAAATGGTGGGGCATTCCAGGACTGGTCCTTATGAGTGTGCTCAGTATGCATGGCCAATGCAATTCCCATATGGTCTTTGGAACATATGTGAACATTCTGTAACTGGTTTTGGTTCACTAATCATGTGGTGAAGAGACATTTTTGATTGGCTGTTAAGCCAGAACTATAGTACATTTGAGAGGCAATAATTGGCCACAGCATGACTATTTTTTCCTATGGCTGTGTTATAGTGAGAGAGGCATGTTGTATACCTCAGGGTGGCCTCTCCCCATCTGGAGTGGACGTATATAGTTTATGAATACAGACCTCTATTATTATTTTTTTTGCCTCTTTAAATTTGTTTTTTCTTGTTTTTAGGTGAAGAAGTATTTGAGTAGAGATCTCTAACTTTGGGAAGTTTGTAATGATGACTCCTTTAGGTTCAGAAATCATAGTCCATGCTGAAGTTTATTGCCAGCACAGCCTTAAGTTCTTAGGACCCAGCCCAGCAGTGGATTGAGTCCTGAAACCAAAGTGTTGGTCTCTATGAGTAAATGAAAGATGAAGTCAGTGATGTGAATACCTTCCAGCAACCACTTTAAAAGTTTGAGCCCACTCTCTCCAGGGATCAAAAAGGTATAGAGGAGTGGTCACCTCTGGTTTGGGGGAATGGTTCATATTTCTGTTCTTGTTGTATCAATAAATATCTTTTTTGTAAAATTTAACTGATGCTAAGCAGAACTTGGAAGCTAATCACTGGTGAGAAGAGAGAACACATCAGAATGGGGACTTGAAACAGTAACATTGGGGAAAACCCCTCTGGCCCTCACCTGGAACTTTGAGGGAGGAGGGAGGAGATGAGAAATGTTTTCATTTGAGTTCGTAGTTCACATGTAGGTTGGGAAAACAAGAGGAGATTCTCCTACACAATGAATCAATCATTCAATCAACCATCCAGTGTTTATTAAGTGCTAACTCATGTGCCAGATGTTGTGTTAATCACTGAGGATATCAAAAAAGGTGAAAACAGTTCCTGACCTCAAGGAGCTTCTATTCAAAATGAGAAAGATAACGCGAATACACAAATGTATATAAACAATACATACAAAATGAATATAAGAGGCTATGGGAAGACAGCAGTAGTGCCTGAAAGGGTCTAGAAGTGATTCCTATAGAAGATGGTATTTGAGCAGCTAGGTGGCACAGTAGATAGAATACTGGGGCTGGAGTCAGGAAAACTTGAGTTCAGATCTGGCCTCAGATACTTACTAGCTGTGTGACCCTGGGCAAGTCATTTAATTTTGTTTGCCTTAGTTTCCTCATCTCTCAAATGAGCTCAATGAAACAGCAAGCCACTTTAGTATCTTTGCCAAGAAAATCCCAAATGGGTTCACAGAGAGTTGGGCATGACTGAAAAATGACTGAACAGCAGCATTTGAACTGAATCTTGAATGAAACCAGAGAAACAGCTTGGCACATGGGTCCTTCAGATCGATTTCCTTATTTGAATCAAAGATCCTTAGAGATCACACCAATTCCACCTTTATCCAATAGAGAAATCTCCTCTGCTATGCCAAGGTTTCACTTAATGAGTCAGTGTGGGGTAGTGAGGGCAGCATTGCCTTGGGAGCCAGGACACCTGGACAGTGGTCCAGCCTCTGTTATTAATTCTTCCAGTTATATGTGGACCTGTTTCCCCATCTGTACAGTGGAAAGGTTGGTTCTCCTGACAGGTTGTCACCTAATTTCTGCTTGAACACTTGCAGCCCTAGCAAGTCTACTCCCTCCATAGACAATCTATTCTGTGTTTGCACAGCTTTAATTTTCATACAGTGAATCCCTAATTCTATAACTTCCATTCATCTGTTCCACTGCTGCCTTCAGGAATTTTATAGTGTCATGTGACAGTACTTGGCATATCTGAAGGCAGCTCTCATGCCCCCCTTACATCTCTTCTTTTCCAGGCTAAACATTCCTACTTCCTTCAATGATTTCTCAAATGACATGGTTTCCCAGGCTACTTGTTATCTTGGTCTCACTCCTCTGGATATGCTCCAGTTTGTAAATGTCTTTCTTAAAAAGTGTTGCCCAGATTGGAGTATGATACCCCAAATGTGACCTGACAGGCATAGAATACAATGGAACTATTTCTTCCCTCTTATGGAACACTTGACTTCTATTTAACGTAAGTTAAGATTGCATCAGCTGGTTTTGAATGTAGTATCTCAAAGATCTTAGCTCTGGTATTGAACTGTCAATCAGCACCTCCTTATCTCTTTCAAATAAACTTTTGTAAAGTCAGCTTTCCATCATCCTGTGCTTGGGCTGGGGGAAGGGGGTTGAGTTTTTGGACCTAAGAGTAAGATTTGACATTTATTTCTGCTAAACTTAATCTTGTTAGTCCAGGCCCACATTATTGCCCTACCAAGATCTTTTTGAACCTTGATTCTATGAATTGGTGCATTAGCTATTCCTTCCAGACTTGTGATGAATGAAAATCTGACCAATATGCTTGCTATATATTCACTCAAATCACTGAATAAATTAATAAATGGGACAGGGATATAGTGACAGAGAACTGGGACATGTCATTAGAGACTTTTTCTAGTTGGCCACTCAATCAAAAAGCATTAATTAATTAATTCTAATTATTATTAATTAATTCTAAGTACCAAGGATGTAGTAAATTCTGGGGATATAAAAATAAATCCAAAAAAAGTTTTTCAGTCTAGCTGGGAAAAAATATCATGAATATCTATAGATATACACAAAATATATACAAAAGATAATGATTGAGCTTTAGTATCAACCTACTATGGGTATAATTATTCAACTAGTGTATGGAAAAGAACTCAATCTATATCAAGGAATTGAAATGAGAGACTCCCCATTGAATTCTGTGATTGAGTATACAATATTTCACAGGTGCAGCTAACCAGGACAAAAATTCCTCTTGGTGGCAGGAAAAGCAGCACCAAAGAATTCTGGTACCATCAGCTCAGCCCACTATGTTAGTCCAGGTGGGTAGATGACCCAACATGGAGTAGCTGGGGGCTGTGAACTATATACCACCTTTGGGTAGGAAGTTAAAAATGTTGCAAATACCTTTACAAGTACTACCCAAAGCAAGTTATAATTGATTAACAAATGGAAAAACACGGACATAAATAATACCTCCAAATGCTACTAACAAAATAGTAGAAGGACAGTACTGTAACCCAGGTCCAATTTTTATGAATCGTTCATGATGCTATTAATTTTCTAGTAATATTCTCTCAAAATATTTTCTATTTATACTTTTTACATTTTTTCATTACTTCAAATCATGGACTATCAAAGATCCTTAGAGATCACCCCGCCTCTCTTCAGGTCTGGTTTTGTATGTTTGGTAGATGTATAAATTATTCAGGGTATGTGTGAATAATCTAATTTTACACCCTTGCATGCAGGGTTACCAATCAGAGTTCAAATGGAGGAAGATATTCTGCCAAGACACCCTAGAAGCTCTCTTTTCCAATCAGAGGGAATGCTAGGTATTCCATTAGGGATTACAATAATTGTGTTTGATTCAGATTTCTTCATATTAGCTTTGGGAATTAGGAGGAGAGTATAAATGGGATCCTGGTAGCTCACACTGAATTATTTTACTTTTTTTTTTTTTTTTTTGGAAGGGTACCTGGAGTTCTTCTGAACTCAACATGTGAGGTCATCCAAATCCCGTGCGATAAGAAACCAAAGACTTAAAATTCAATTCAGCACCATTCAACAAACATTTATTAAGCAAAACAGGACTTTAGCATTGTTGACAATACTAATCAGCAAACATTTTTCTAAACATCTGCCATGTGCTAGGCACTGAGCATTCAAAGACAAAAAATAGAATAATAGTCTCAAAGAGCTTATATTTTAAAGGTATTAAATAATGTACATTCACACCGCTGCTTGGTGTGTGTGACCTTGGCTTGACTTCAACCCCTAATAAAATCAAAATGCACAGGTCAGTGCTCTAAATATGGCTCATTGTTTTTTATTTAAAAATACTTCTTATATATTTATTACTATATAATATAGTGATCCTACCTTTAATCAAGACACGTACATATACTGTTTGTTATTTACAAATGAAACATCAGCCAGTAATCATGGATTCACTGAAGCAATCAGTCAGTTAATAAACACTTATGAAGTGTCTACTGTATGCCAGGCACTGTGTTACACACTGGGGAAGGAACTCACAATCTAATAGGGGAAACAACAAACGTGTGTGTGTATGTGTGTGTGTGTAAACAAGATATACACAGGAAAGAATGAAAAAGAGGGAAGACACTAGAATTAAGAGGGCTTGAAAAAGGATCTTGTAGAAGGCAGGATTTTAGCTGGTACTTGAAGGAAGTTAGATCAGTAGACAGGTTGAGGATGGAGAGCATTCCAGATGGGAAGAGTCAGAGAAAATGTCCAGAGCAGAAAGATGGGGCATCTTATTCTTAGAATAACAATGAATGCCAAGCTGGGCGCTCTTGTTGCTAAAACAGTGGGTCCTCTGAAAATAGGTCTCCTTCTGCCTCTCTGCCATGCTGCAAAGGCCCCCGTGAAAATGCTTTTTTTGGGCATATAAACTAAAAGGAGATACGGGTGTTTTAGGGTAGGTTGCCCTAATTAGTGTGAAACATCTTGAATTGCTGAAGCTCTAATTGACACGAAACAGCCCCTGGAAGCTCTAGGGAATGAAAAGTGATGCAATGTCCTCTGATACTTTAATGGATCCAGATTTCATCAGAGTGGGTGCTCCCTCCACCCATGTACAATCCAACCTCTCCACCCCTTCTCACTGTGAGTGATTCTTATCTGTCTTTCCTCAAATCCTCCACCCAATGTGTTGGTGCTTTCAATAATCCCACATGTCGATCATGCCGCTGTAAAAGCCCATCTTTTGAGCATCCATCATGGGGAAGTCTTGAACAGCTCCACATCTTGGAACCACAATACCAGAACAATCAAAATCGTGAGGAAACTGAAAGGAAATGGAAAACTGCATGATGGGCTCCCAGACAGACTGCAACATTTTGCTGCTGATGGTGTCAAAGTCAAAGACATTGGATTATGGATTTAGAGTTGGATGGGACCTTATAGGTCACCAAATCAAAACCATTTTACAGATGAGGAAATTGAGGCCCAAAAGGTAAAATAACTTAACTATGGTCATAGGTGGTAATTGGCAGAGCCAGGGTTGAATTTAGGTTCTCTGACTCCAAATCCAGTGACTTATCCACTTCACCACACTGCCCTAAGGTGACCAGAAAAGGAGGTTGCCTGGTCATGGGGGGAGAGAACAATTGGACAAATCAAGGAGAAAGCACACAGGTACGGTTGGAGAAAAAAGAATGCTCTTGTAAAAATGAAATGAAAAAGAAATAAAACGGATTTAAATCACATGTTAATTATCAGTGCACACAGTTAGGGGTTTCCGTGAGACCCTCAAATTTCTCTGAATCTGCATTTAGAAAAATCAAAATCAAAAACTCTGGAGGAAGGGGAAAAAAGGGCAAACTTTTAGCGCCATCTAGTGCCTCCTGTGGGTAAAAAAGAGAGGTTTTCAGACGAAGAGTAACTCAATGAATTGGACATGGCCATTGCTTGATAAGTACATACATGTGACCAAAACCATATGTACACAGAGGGCATAGGACTCAGGTTACATCAAGAATCTTAAAAGTTATGGAAGCAGCTACTATATATATATGATATTATGAAACAGACCCGAAAAATTAAAAAAAAATCCTAACAAATATCAATTTACAAAGGTTTTTAAACAATTTATTTTAAATTATTATTGTTGTTTTCATCATTGTAATTGTTTTTAGAGCTGAATGATATCATAGAGATGCTCTAATTCAATTTCCTCATTTTAGAGATAAGGAAAAAGAGGTCTAGAGAGAATTGATTTGCCTAAGGTCACAAAGCTATTGAATAGTCTCTGATTTAGAAAATATCTTCCTTTTAAAATTCCCCACACTTAAGACAGATAAATCATTTTAGAAGTAGCATATGTCAATGGTAATTGAGAGCCAGCCATAAATAATAAATAGCATCCTAACTTATATATATATATATATATATATATGTATATATATATATATGTTGTCCCAAAAATCTTAGTGTAGGTTTGAGCTTTCATGGCTTAAATTTGCGCTAAGACTTTTGGAATATCCTGCTTGAGAAAAACCTCTCTCTCTCTCTCTCTCTCTCTCTCTCTCTCTCTCTCTCTCTCTCTA
This sequence comes from Petaurus breviceps papuanus, assembly GCF_028583685.1. NCBI lineage: Eukaryota > Metazoa > Chordata > Mammalia > Diprotodontia > Petauridae > Petaurus > Petaurus breviceps. The sequence goes on along the minus strand of NW_027186457.1, from coordinate 3,618,544 downwards.
ACTCACAATATGGTTTATGTATGTATATTGCATTACATACATATAATACATATGTGTATATTATATTACAAGCAATATACATACAAGCATATAGTTTTATATCACATACAAAGGGTCTACATGTACATTAGAGTATTAAGGCCAAATATTTTAAAATAAATTTACAGTAATTATTGGAAGGAATAAGGCTAGCATGTTCCAGCCATACTTCTTGCCACTTTATTCTCCTGCATCTTCTTACCAGTCATCTTGTTTCTCCTTTCCTCTTTCCAGGTCTGGACCATAATTAAATGAGCGCAGTACTGACTATGCTACGGGAAGAATGTCTCTTTCTACTCATTCATTTTCCTATGGCTCCCCTTACCATCCTTGAAACTTTCCATACCAAAATCCCTACATGCGCACATTTACCTCCTTGCCCCTACCCTTTCAGGTCAGGAGATGTCTTAGCTTTTGTTTTTTTATCACCAGGGCTCATAATACATAGATAATAAGTGCTTTTTCATTCAAAAACAATTTATGAAATAGACTTCAGCTAATAAAGTTGGCTAAGGCGTTCATCCTTTCTGGGTTGACAGTGTCTTCATCTGAAAGACAAAAGGCTTGTACCAGATGACTTCCAAGTCCTGTTAAGCTCTAAAATATCACAAATTTATATCACCTAGAAATTAATCAGAATCTTCTGATTTTTTTTTTAGTGACCCAAACCAACCTGCCAGGTATATCCACATCTATATCTCTACCTTATCTCTTTCTCTGTATTTAAATCTCTGTCTCTTTCTATCTCTCTGTCTTATTTGTATACACTTGTTTTCGTATTGTTTCTCCCATCAGATTGTGAGCTCCTTGAGAGAGAAGACTGTTTTTTTTAATCTTTCTTTATATACCCAGCACTTAGCACAGTGACCCATAATAGGTATTTACAAAATGCTTGCTGACTGAATGTTTAATAAAGGTTCAGTTGTACACTTAGTGTAAAACAACACCCTGTCATGTTTCCTTTTATATGTGACATTTTCTGCCTTCTTGGGGTTGTCTTTAGTTCACTTGTGAAAGAATAAGCAGAACTCTGACAAAAATAATCAGTGTGTAAATAGCTGTGTGACCATGTGCAAATCTCTTCCCTTCTCTGGGCTTGAGTCTCCTCATCTGTAGAGTGAAGGGGCTGTCTAAGATGGTCTCTGAGGTTCCTTCACACTCTACAATTCCATGAGTTTTGACGAACATATATTAATTAGACTGCATAGAGCACAATGAACCATTTTTCTTTGCAATACCATAATTTGTATTTTCATCTGCTGCAGAGGCACTATTTGGCTAAGATTCCTGCACCACCTCCCTCTTTGATACCCAGTCATTGTTCTAGTTAGTGGACTGGGCTCATTACTAAGGAAGCCTGCCTCCAATTAAGGGGATTAGGATCCCCATTCCCATACTCACTGGTTCATTAAACCTTTACTACAGAGTCCTGGGGACAACATTAATGACTATAAAAGTTATGACTTTAAAAACCTAATGTTACCAAAGAGGGGGGAAAGTTTTTTTTAAATGTACCTACTACACAATATAAATTAGGTATATGTCAGAGACCACATACCCTTCAAGACTTCAACTGTTTATTCCTACACTGAGAGAAATGCTGAGCATTTAAGAACCTCGGTGCCTATTAGCAGAATTATTAGAAGAACATTAAGTAACTTATCTAATAAATATGTCTGTAATCAGTGGAGAAGCTAATATTTTAAGATTCATCACATAGTTTAGCAGTTGTTAGATACTGCTAATTAAGCATTTCACTTTCACTTGGGCACTGGGCATTCTTTAGGCCAACTGCTGTTTAGCTTGATCTTCTCCATGGTTTCTCACTCACTCTCTCTCTCTCTCTCTCTCTCTCTCTCTCTCTCT
>NW_027186457.1:3577182-3616539 GCF_028583685.1 Petaurus breviceps papuanus | reverse complement strand
TCTCTCTCTCTCTCTCTCTCTCTCTCTCTGTCTCCTCTCTGTCTCTGACTCTCTCTGTCTCTGTCTCCCTCCTCTCTTACTCTGTGTCTCTATCTCCTCTCCTGTCTCTGTCTTTCTATTTCTTTCTCTGTCTCTCTATCTCTGCTTGACATCTCTCTGTCTCTCTGTTCCTCTGTCTCTTTTGCTCTCTGTCTTTCTCTGTCTCTCCATCTGTCTGTCTCAGATACTTCTCCTCACACCGACACTCTAGTGATACTGTCAGCTAATGCCACCATTCAGCTCTGACAGGACTGCTACATCTTCTAACACATAAGGTCCTTAGGATACCTTTCTCTTCAAGGAACAATTTGCTTGAGATAAAAAAAGAGCAAACATAAAAAGGAAGCAAGAGAATCTCTGGGGCAAGCCTCTCTTGTTCAGTTCAGCACATGGGGAATGGTGGCAGGGACATCATGATATCAGGAGAGAGAAGGTACATTCTTTTTCACTTTTCTCTAGAATCACATCTTGTTACCTGGAGAGAGAAGCCAAGATACCATAAGTCAGAAGCAGTCTTCTTTTGAGAGGTGCATTGAGTTAGTCTTTTTAGCTCAGTTGCAAATTTAGAGAACTTTTTTTCATCAAACAGCAACAACACCAACAAACTAACATTTACCAAGTGCTTATATGTGCCAGACACTGCGCTGAATAATTTGTAATTGTTTATCTTATTTGTTCCGTATAACAGCACTGGGAGACAGGTGCTATTATTATCTCCATTTAACTGATGAGTAAACTGAGGCACACTTAGGTAAGTGACTTGCCCAGCATCACACAGTAGGTGTCTGAGGCTGGATTTGAATTCAGTTCTGACTCCAGGTCCTGTAAAATATCCATTGTTTATTAATCTGAGTTGCCCAAAGTAGAATGGACTGACTTGGGTAACCAATGAATCCCCTTCATTGGATGTCTTCAAGCAAGGGCTCAATGCCCATTGGTCTGGGAAGTTGTAGAGAGGATTCTTGTTGTAGAATGGGCTGGGCAAGGTGTCCCCTAAGGTCCCTTCCAGCTCTGATATCCTGTGATCCTGTGATTGGAGGTTTATCTCCACAACTTTCTAACTGTGCTGTCTTAGGTAACACAATCTCACTGAACCTCGGTTTCATCCTTTGAGAAATGAAACCCTCCCTGCACATACATTAGATAATACATGGAAAACACTTTGGTAATTGTGAAGTGTTACACACATGCAAGCAGACATTATTACAGACATCTCTAGCTCAATGCTTCTGTCACATACACTGCAGGAAACAAACAACAAGCCTGGCCCCCTATCCCTCAGTTAGTCCCTGTAGGTGCCCTCAAAGGCTACTTTTCCTCTGTCAGGCCATCTGGTTACTTTATTTGGATTCCTAAGTTCCATGAGTTCAAGTTACACCAATTCACACCAAGCCTCAGGAGGTGGAAAAAAGGATTTGGAAACAGAGGACCTGGCTTCTGTCTCTCATACTCTGGGTGACCCTGAGCAAGTCACTTAACCTTCAGGCTCTCAGTTTCCTCTTCTGTAAAATGAGAGCATTGGCCTAGGTGATCTCGGAGGTCATTTCAAACTCTGGATTGTAAAACCTTTGACCTGTTTTATATTGTGTGACCAATGCTTCAAGGGTATAAGCCAGACACCAACAAACTACAGTGGAATCTGATCAGACTTCTGCAGGTTACCAGGGCAATTGGCCTCTCTATTCAATCTAAGTCCCATACTGCCCTCTTCCAACTAAAGCCTTTTTTTTTCTGAAAAAAAAAATTCCAAAATTACCAGTTTGCATCCTTGTTTCCCCAAAACAAAACTGCAGACTGAGAAAAATTTAGCTGAAATGCAATCTGATTAATGGACTAAAGCAATTCATTGAATCATAATAATAGCTAACATTTATAGCACACGTTGTGCTTAAGATATATTATCTTATTTCAAAGGAAAGGCTGTCTGATGATAATGATGAAGTTTACCCAGGGGAAGAGACGAAGAAATATATTTCCCTCCTTTGACGAGTGGTAGGGGGAACTAAAATGCTGTTACTTGATATTTATAGAGTACTTTAATGTTTATAAAGTGATCTGCACATATTAACATCTCTTTTAATCCTCACAACAATCTTGGGAGGAAATGTAGGCTGAGAGTGATATGCCTACATACAACTAGTAAGTGTTTGAAGAAGGATTTGAATTCAGTTCTTCTTTTTTCCAAGTCCATCAGTCTAGCCACTCACCACCTAGCTGCTGATGTAGCTGTTTGTTATAGTTGTTGAGGTTGTTGGTTTTGACTTAATTTTTTTGTTTGGGAAATCTCATTGTGTAGGTCTGAGGGGTGGGATGTTTTTGGTCATCACTGTGATGAATGGCAAAGCAAAAAGCATAAAAATAAGTAATTCATTGCCATTAAAGAATGAATTGACAGGTTTAATCTTCCAGGAGATATTTTTATTTAATGGAGAATGTGTTAACTCAAAAGAATCTTTAATTACTAACATGCATCTCCTACTCTCAGCTTTCTCTAGCACAACTGTGGGATACCAGAGGTTTCTTCCTTTGGATACCCATTTGCTGAAGAGAGGAGAGACAGGCCTGGCTTTGCAGATTGGTCCTAGGCAAAATTTTGAAGTGAGGTTTTAGATGCTACTATCCATTTTCTGTGCCACATTTCCACCTCCTGGTAACCTCTCTTGGATTTATTAGTAAAGAGTTTACTATCCGAATTCAGGTAGGATCTCTAGAGGAAAGCCTTCTAGGCATGTACTTCCTTAGTTGTGGGGAGGGCTCAGCATCTTTCTCTCCTCCTATCATATTCTCTCTCCCACTTCCTGCAACTGAGATCATTATCTGGTGGCAATAAGCATTAGTCTGCTGTGTGGGAGCCAGAAGAGCAGCCTACATATAACATATGTCTCTTTGTGTAGTGTAAGCCTTAGGAGAAACTGCTGTCTCATGGCTGTGATTTGAGGAGTTTTGCACAGCACTACTTGCCCCAAAACATTGCTCCAAATCCTTCTATTTTTATATTGTGACCTATGACCCTAGTTATCCCAAAAGTTTGGAACTGGGAACTGACTCCAAAGGGTCAGTTTCTTTTTCTTTTCTTTGGCTCTTCATACCCTCATCCCAAAATTTTACTATAGAGAAATATGAAAAGTAAAGTTCAGCTATAGCTAGGGCATGGGGTGGCTTTTATTTTATCTTCATAGGAAAAAAACATCATTTTGCACAAAGGATTCACAGGAGTTCACAGGCTCAGAAACATATGGATCACTCCTATAAGCTATTAGACTATCTTCATAAGGTAAGCACACTTTGAAGATGCTGACCTCCCCCTCACATCAGGCCTGCACTGTCCCACAAAAAACAACAGTATCGGTAAGGTCCAGACCTTTTGATTTCCATTTGACTTTATTCCTTAAATAGGGCATTCCTCTTCTAGTAACTTTCTCCTTTCTCTGTGGAAGGATATATTTTACCCCAAAGGGATAGCTTTCTTCCACACTGAAATGTTTGATCCTATGATAAGAATTCCACCTTTTTTCTCACAATGGTATTCAGAAAGTTACTAAGAGTTGCATTTTATAAAAACAGATAATAGTTGCATTCTATAAAAACTCCTTCAGTGCTTATCACATGTACCATTACTTTAATGGGCTGTTACATCACCAATGAATATATCTAATAATTTTTAACCACTTTATATTATTAGTTTCTCTGGGTTAGCTGGAATAAGGATGCTATTGAGAAAAAATTTCTCCTCCTAGGAGCTTGGAACTCAAACTCAGGAAGTGTCACATTTGGGGTAACCTGTAAGATGATTCTCAAAGTTGGTACTGCCCAGTAACTTTCCTTCTGAACTAAGAGGCTAGGATTTTGGGATCTTAGAGTTCTCTTTTAGCTTTGAGGGAGAAGAAGGAAGGGTCCAAACCTGCTTCAAGTTACTGAAGGAAAAGACTTTGAGAAGTCATGAAAGGAGCCAGCGATCTCCATCACGTCTGTCTCCAGCTTTCTACACCTTGAGGGATTTACGCAATGACAAATGAGTAATATCTCAGTGCCAAAAGTTCTGGGTTGTGAATAGGAGAGCTTGGGTTCAAACATGATTCTGACACTGGCTATGTGATCTTAGCCAAGTCAAAACTTCTCTGGGCCTGAATTATTACATCTGAAAAATGAGGAGGAAGTATAAAATGATTTCTAAAGTCTTTTCCAGTTGGAGATCTCTGATCCTTCCAGTTGGCTCCTGGGTATTATTACTTTTATTTCACAAATGGAGGAATTGAGGTCTAGAAAGGATGGTTAAAATCTGACAGGGGTAAATCATTACCCCACCTCTATTGCCTACTGCCTATGTGACCTTGGGCAAAACACTTTATATAACTGGGTCTCAGTTTCCCCATCTGTAAAAGAAGAATAACAATAGCACCTACTTCCCAGAATTGTTGTGAGGATAAAATGAAATATTTGCAAAGTGCTATATGTACCTTAAAGTGCTTTAGATAGGATGCCAATTATTAGTATTATTATTGTATTAAACAGCTCACAGTATGAAAGGCAGCTTTGTGCAGTAGATACAGTATTGGGGGTAAGAGGACCTAATAATTAGCATGGATAGAGCTTTAAGAGTTGCCAAACACTTTACAAGTATTATCTCATTAAATCCTTCCAACAACCCTTGAGGAGTCTTTTAGCTGATCCGAAAGAATCAGCTCACGTATCCACTTTGATGAACTGAACCTATGGGTGAAACAAAACACAGACTATTCACACTTTCAAGATATTCTCTGCGTGAACCTCCAGTGTAGTTTTAAAGCAGGTGGCTTAAGCTTCCCCATAAATAAAGCCGTCATTTCATCATGTTCCTGTGATTACAGATAATAACTATTTTGGAATGCTAGCTTACTCAGGTGCAGCGTTTTGCGCAATGTGTCATAACGTGCTGTTTATCCCTTTCGTCCATTCAGACTTGCCGGGTAATTGCCTTACTGAAAACCAGATTACACATTTGTTTAGATGTTAGATTCCCGAAAGAAGTGCCAAAGAACCCTCAAAACAAGTGAGAATTACCCAGGAGGCTGCATAGACAACAATACCTGCCTGCAAGCCTCCAACATTTTTCAGATCAGGTGTTCTGCAAGGGCGGGCCAGCTGCTTCAGAGAAATCTTGAACCTTTGACAAGGCCTCTGCTGAATATTTTTCTGGAATTTACAAAGGAATTTTTTTTTCAGGGTGCATCTGCTCTAGAACTTCACTTAAGATCAAGGAGGAGATAGAGAAATCTTGAACCTTTGACAAGAGCCTTTGCTGAGTATTTTTCTGGGATTTAAAAAGTAATTTTTTTTCAGGGCACATTTGCTCTAGGACTCCACTTAAGGTCAAGTAGGAGATAGAGAGGGAGGCAATGGGAATTAGAGAATTATCTTTGTGGAATTTTGTTACGTCTGAAGCTATATGCAGCTACAAATACTGCATACCATTAACAATCTCAACCTCATTCACCATGGTCCTAATGGATAAAAGGTCTTTGTAAATTGCTTTGGATGGAAAAAAAAATCATTCTGGCGATGAATTTCTCAGTACTTTAAGTGAGGCCAGCCTTTATTTAACATTATTGGTCCCATACCTGGAGACTTTAGAGTTTAAGACTATGGGATATTAGGGTTAGAGATCATTTAAATAACTTTATTTTACAGGTGAGGAAACCAAGGTCCAGAGAGGTAGAGGCCAAACAAGATAGCAAGTGTAGGGCCAGGCTTTGTGCTTCATAGATATAACCTTTAATGATCCAAGGTCTTCTCTATGCTAAGATATGAAATCAGTGAATGCTGTATTGGAGAAAAGCACCATGCATATTTTGACAGAATGTAATTCTAGAAATTGTTGGCCTAATTTTAAAGCCAAAGCTAATCCATTTTGTAAATATGAATATAAATATGACATACATTGTGTGATTCTGAAATACATAGGAAGATAGGTTATTTTCCTGGCCCAAATGTGGCCCCAAAGCTAGGGGGTTTATTGCCAACAGAAACATAAAGAAAGGCAGGAATATGAATTGGGTGGATAGATGATGATGGTTTTGCTTCTTTCTCTTGCCTTATACTCTAGTTCACATGTTAAACTGGAAAAATTTGATTATAAAAATAGAAATTGCTAATCCTATGTCAGAAAGTTATCTGGGCCAAAAGACTGTGAACTGAATCTCAGACACATGGTTTAAAAGAAAAAACTTAATCTTGGTCTATGAATTTTCAGTCTGTCTTTTATTAGCTGAATTTGGTGGCTTATAGCCTCTATAGCTACTGATTTAGCCTGAGTTTTCCCTTATCGGGCAGAAATTTTCTAATCATCATACCCTCACAGACTGGAGTTGGCAGGTGATCCTAAAGAGCTGAAGTTCAACAGTTGGTAACAGGAAGACATATCCAGCAGTGACTATGGGACTAATGGAGTGATGTGTCTAGCAGAAAACAGAGAAGACCAGGGGAATGGGAAAGATGGGGCGTAGCAAAGACATGGTATCTAGTGGAGAATGTGATGTAATGTGGTATCCAGACATAGGTCTAGGGAAAAAATAACAACATGATGACCTTACCAGAAGACATTTATATTGAACAATAGCAGAAACATCATTATATTATTAAGCTATAGTTATCAAAATCATTTGGTAAAAAATAAAAAAGAGAAAAGTTTCTTAGTGGGGTACATTAGATAAATAAGACCTAGAAGCAAAGGTTCACAGTTGTCTAATGTTGCACAAAGGAAACAACACAAGATAACAAGGAAGGGCCTACTTATCCAGAGATATTCAAAACATTACTATTTCCCATAGTTAAAACCCAAGGCCACTTAGATTGTTAATGCCAGGAAATGGTATTTGATCCCTAGTTTCTTTTACTTTAAATCTAGAACCTTTTCTCTCATACAGATTTAATTGACTAATATTATTATACACAAGAAATAATGAATATGAAGAATTCAGAGAGACAAGGGAAGACTGACCCAAAGTGATGTAGAAGAAAGAAACAAAGTCAAAAAGTGATATTGTTAGCTAGCTGGATAAAGAATTAAGTTCTTATTATGTACCAGGCATTCTGCTAAGTGCCAGGAATGCAAATACAATAAAAAAAATTTCTCAAGGAGTTGACATCCTAATGGAGAAAACAAAAATTCATAAAACAAAATTAGAAAGTGTGTAGGGAGTAGCTGGGGTAGGGTTAGGGGTGCAAATGGTACCTGGAAAGATGGGGCAAGGGAGTGGGTGGTAAGGTTGCTGGGAAGATGGTGGAAAAATTCACAAAGTGAATTAGTGGAACTGAGAGTGAAGTGAGCATGGACCTCATGAAATGGGGGTCCGTGAATAATATAGTGTAAATGAAGACAATATTAAAAAGCAAGAAAATTCAGGTCTAATAATTTCCTGAGACACTTTTGACATCAAATTACTAAAGTTAAAGCACATAGTCTTCTTTTCTGAAAACACAAGACAAAGCACAGCATTGGCAGGTGACATCAGTTGCAATGATTCTAGTAGGTATTTTTGCCTAATTGTCTTTTGGGAATATTTGGGTGCAGGAGTGGTTTGGAAATTTGCTGAGAAATGTTTTTGGGGTAAGTAAAAAAGAATGAAATATTTGGCTATTGTACCCCACTTCATCTAAAGGCTGAAATACAAGGAGCTGAATCACATGGATTGGCCTTCCACCAGATAACTGTCCAATTTCTCTTCATTTAACTCAGTATAGATCGAACTCCAAGCTTGAGTTTTTTTTGAAACAAGAAAACAGACTGACCTGCTTGGTAGATAAAATATTTTGATGATGTTTTCAAACTCCATCTATTGAGTTGCAGTTCATTTTTAAGACTAAAATAGGATTGCTATAGCAAAGAGGTGAAGTCTGTCCTAGCCATTGAGCTTCCTAACTTTGTCTGCTAGTCCTTGGAGGGGGTGGAGAGAGGGAGGAAATGCATCTGTTAGAGAAGTAAAAGAGAAAAAGGACTAGAAAGAATTGGAGAGATCAATAGAGCTGTTCAACATGAAGGAAAAAAAAACTAGATTAGGAAAGGAAAGAAGAAGATTTTACCTAAAGTTTGTGAAAAGAGTACAAGGAATTGGTGATAGAGAACCTGGCTTCGAATTCTGACTAGGATATTTACTAGCTGGCCTTTAAGGTCTCCAATAGTTCCAAGTACTTGGATAGAAGCATGCATACTAAAGTACTACATGAGAACTGGTTTTATTTATAAGAAACATGTTGAAAGGAAGTCTCTCTATAGTGTTACCAATGATTTTTGTTGTTGTTGAAGATTAAAAACATCTTGACGTTACCGACTTCCTCTGAATGAGAGGATAACAAACATGTTCCGGGATGCTTAGAGTATCACTGTACATAAATGATTGGGGGGAGGGAAAAGAGATTTTCCCACCTAACTCTCCTCTTGCGAAACAGCTGGGGAGGATTTCCTCCCCTCCCCCCCAAAGAAATGGAGGCTTGATTGACAGCATGGTACAGCAGGAAGAATACTAATTCTAGACTCAGAGAACCTGAGTTTAACTCTCACTTGTGATGCTTCCTATCCATGTGGTACAAGAAGTTCCCTTAATTCACCTCTTTGAGTCTCAGTTTCCTAATACTTAAAATTCCTAATATTTAAAAAAAGTTTAGACTACATCAGAGACTAGCAAACTATGTCTCGAAGGCAAAATCAAGTCTGCCACCTGGTTTTTTGTGGCCTGTCAGCTCAAAATGGTATTTGTATATAAAATACAATAGAGCTATTTAAAAATGTAAACAACAACAATATTCTTAGCTCATAGGCTGGACAGAAACAGGTGGCAGACTGGATTTGAAAAATTAATGCCAGAGATATGATAATAAGAGAGAGGAACAGACTTGGATGGACAGAGGAAAATGTTTCTTACCTGGCCTTAGACTAGACAAAATAACCCTGTGATAATAGTAACTATGAACAGGGAATTCTCTTAGTGCACCATCAAGCTGCTTCCTGAAAGTCAGTGGCCATACACAAAATCTTTGGGGTTATTTGTAAAGAACCTTCTCTACCTGTGTCACCCCTGAAGAATTTCCTCTTGGAACATTAAAATTTGACCCATATCTGGTTCTTTACCCAAAAGGAAGAGGGCTCTCAGCTTTTTACACTCCCTCATAAGAACTTTGATAATAGGTAGTAGCAGAAGACATAGATACACATACAACGATCAGTCATTGAATTAACGGAGTAAACTAGGCATTAAGAAAGTTTTCCATGGACTCATTATGATGTATGGGCAAGCCCCCCATCAGTCTGGAAGAACCATAGAACTTTGGACCATTGGTTGAAAGGCAGATGGTGAACATGCATCAAATCTAATTTAGATTGTTAGATTAATATAATTAATTTAATACAAGTAATCTTGTGATTAATTGTGGTTAAATCATACCTCTGGGGCTATGCATTAAAAATAGCCCAGTTAAGTGGTAGACCAGTCCAGTGGTAAAGGACTCCAAGTTTAAGCACTTCAGAGGGGCCTGAAAGAGTGTCTTTCTGTCTCCTCTCTCCCTTTCCTTTGAAAATGGCTAGAAATAACTGGTATATACCTACCTACTTACATACATACATACATATATATGGGCTGTGTATGTATATATCGATCTATATTCAAGGTTTTCCAAATGCTTTACAGATATCCTCTAATTTGATCCATAAAAAAGCCCTGTGAGGTAACTGCTACTATTATTCCCACTTTACAGATGAGGAAACTGAGGCTGAACAAGGTCAAATGACTTACACAGGGTCACACAACTAATAGGTGTCTGAAGCTGGATTTTAACTCAGATCTTCCTGATTCTAAGACCAGTACTTTAGTCACTGTGTCATCTAGCAGCCATGTCACTGGAGAGAAGGGGCCAATAGGAGACAAGTCATCCAGCTGAAGGCAGAGACACATCCTGAAGGCAAACAGATGATCACCTGAGAAAAGAGAGGCTATACCCAGGATAGATGTATTTAAGAAACATACATACATATGTATGTGTGTGTATACAGAAAGACGGCTCAAGGGAGGAAGCATCCTCAGGGAATATGACCCCTAGTGCCAAAGAAGAATGTCAGACTTAATAAAGGACTTCCTATACCTAGGAATTGTGAATTTATCCTTTAGCAACAGGTATGCCCTATATATGTCCTTCATTGCATCAAACTATCAGTTAAAGGATACTTTTCCCTTGAACTGAAGTATGAGATTGAGTATGGGAACTGCCAAATATTCCTTTCCATCCTTAGTACTCATCATGTTGCTGGCATATGACAGATTAATAAATGCTTATTGACTGACTGACTATATACTTACGGAAGAGAATGTTTCAAGGTTTTGGAGAAATGGTTTATATAAACTATTCTCAGTATTCCATCTTAGTAAAAACCCTTTCTAAGAACAAATTGTTTGCCTGATTGTTAAGGGGTGGCGTGCAAACCAGTGGGGGCTCGTGAGTGATGATATCCCCTCAGGAAATGATATCCCCTCAGGAAATACCGCTAGAACATGGAGACCAAAAGTAGTCAGTCAACTCTCTGAGGATCAATACGAAGGCAACATAAACAGATTAAGAGTGCATATTGAGGATTTTGTTTTGCTGATCTTTTTCAAAACCATAAAGTAGAACATTACTATTTTTAAAAGGAAACATTGTGACTTTACTCAGGAATGGGACTGTGAAATGTGCACTAATCAATCCCCTTTAAAGATCAAGACCACATTTCTTGAAAATCAGTTATCCTATCTTATTCACATAGTTCTGAAAATAAATTCTAGTAAAATAGCAACACAGTGGGGCTATGATATACTTTCTGCCTCATCTACATCTTTGCTGCTTTTGTAATATAAATTTCTCTGGAGGAAATAATCCATGAAATTTTATCAAGACATTTGCTTTCATGATACCTTACTGTACAAAGGAATGGCAAAAAGAAACTAAATGTTTAATTTCCATATTTTTACATCTAATTAAGTAAAAACCACTCCATGTTTTCCCTTGACTATTTACCACATAAATGATTGTGCCTACTTAGCTTGAAATGTGGAAGAGGATGATAAAAACCTACAGACATAAGGAAAAGAAACAAGGGAAGCTTTAGTAAAACAATTGAACAACGAGACTGGTTTCTCTGAATTCGTTATTGGCTAGAGTGGGAAAGCAAAATGCCCAGATTAGCAAAGTTTTGTATGCAAATGAAAACTTTCCTATTATTTTTAAACTGCACACTCTGCCTGTGTGCAAGTTAATGCCTGCAGGACCAGAGCAGACTCAAGCATAAAAATCTTCCTACTGGCCCCCTTGTGGCTAATGCCAGTAATAGCAAAATGCTTTTTGGAAAGTATACATGTCTATGCAGATGCAAAATGGAATCATTAAATTTTCCCTTTGCTATCTTATTTCATTCAAGGATTTCATTCTTATCATGGTGGGCATGGGAAATCAAACTGAATTCTGCTTTTGATTCTAGTAGTTACAAAGGAGTTGATGAGTTATATTTTAAGTTAGGATAATTTTAGTATAATAACAATACTATTAAATTTAACATAGCATTTAATTGAGCATAATTACTTAAAATTAATTCTGCTGGAATGCAATTGTCTTTTTTGAAATGAAGCCAGATTTAATATCGCGATATCACAGAACAATAAAAACTGGAAATGGGTTTCTAACTTGTGAATGCCTCATATCCCTGTTGTTAAAATATAATTTAAAATTTAATTTTATTTCTTCCTTTACTTTATGAACATCTCTTTCATATATTCTCATCTGTCTGCTCATATAGATAATTAATTTCGGTCATTTGTCATCTTTCATGGAGACAATTGCAATGGACTCCTAGACATAGGTCTGACCATGTAACTAACTCCCTTATCCAGGAAAGACCAGTGGCTACTTATTACCTCTCCTTTGTCATTTAAAACCTGGCCCTATCCTACCTGTCCAACCTTGGTACACATTATTCCCCTCTTTCCTCTATGGTTCAGCCAGGCTGGCTTTCTTGCTATTCCTCCCACTAAATACTCCATCTCTTGCCTTCCTGACTTTGTACTGGCTGTTCCAATACTTGCATTGTTTTTCCATTTCCTCCTCTTCCCATCTCTGGTTTCTGTTAAGGGCAACCTTCCTCACAAGGTCTTTCCTGGTCCCACCAGCAACTACTGCCTTCACTCCCAAGGTTATGTTGTATCTCTTTCTGTCTATGTATTGTGTATATATGTATGTAAGGTAATCCTTTATAATCCCTTGTATTTTATTTTATGCATTTAACATTATATTGAGGAGTTGATAAAACTTTACCAGACTGCCAAAGGGGACCATGAAACAAAAAAAAAAGTTTTTTTTTTAAATCTATGTTTATTCCTTAAGAACCCCTATTCTAAAGGTCAGAGCTTGTCTAATTTTTGCTTTTATATTTCCAGTTCCTAGCATAGCGCCAGGCACATATAAAATCATCTTTCTATAGTTTTTCAATAGTCTCTCAGGTAATTCATATACCTCATTTCAAAATGATGTCCTCTTCCCCAATGCTACATAACTTGTCTATTCCTGTTTCTTTTTTTCTTTCCTTTTTGTATTTTATACCCAATGCTAAAACAATTGACCTGAAAGTAAAAATCTAAGCATATATAAATGATAGTATTTTGACATAGTTGTGTTCTATCTTTAGCCATAAATAAAAAGGTAATGATTTGCTATGTCATTTTTTTCATACTTTAATGCAAAAAGATTTATGATCTCATCAGCTTGGGTGTTCCCTATACCACGGAAAATTGCCACCCTTCCCCACCTTATCTTGTTTGATTCTTGTCTACATAAAAATAACCATTGACATTCATATAACTCTCTAAAGTTTTCATATATATACATACATATATGTATATGCATATGTGTATGTGTATATGCATACAATACATATGTGCATTTAGGTGTATATATTTCCTGGGAGATTTTATATCTATGTAAAATTTTATTAAATTTCAATTTAAATATGAACTCTCACTGTAACATATATGTGTGTATGTGTATATATATATATATATATATATACACATGAGTTTGTGTTTGTATATCTATATCCATCAAATCTTATCTGATAACCTTGTGTGGTAGATGCTGCAGGTATTATTATCTCTAAATTTGAAATGAAGAAACAAAGGTTAAACGGTTAACTGACTTTTTCCTGATCTCATCAATATAAAGTGTAAGAGGCAGGATTTGAACTACGGTTTTTTTAGTTGATGTTTGGCATACAGTCTCATTATAACCCACTGATTACCTCTCTAGATATCTTTCTTTAAGTCATCCTCTGAAAGGGCAATCAGTGGACTTGAGGTCTTCCTCTAATTCTTTTGATGGTTCACACATACCAGGCAGCAGCTGTCCATGTGTAGTTCTTGATTTTCCCAACATGACCAACTCGCCTTTTCTGAACATTCATGTCCTTTGTAATATCTTTTATGCTTCTTTTCACATGCAGGTATTTTGGGTAACATGCTCAAATCTACTTGCTGTATTTTCTCTTTGAGCTTTGAATCATCTGCCATTTTACTTCTCCTGAGATTATGGTGCTTTGTAATCTGTAACCATGGGAGAAAACTGGAATTTAAAAAAAATGAAATTTTATAGCAGAAGAGCAGCTGGGATCAATAAATGAAGGAGGTCAAATGCTTGAAGACTATTTAGAACTCTCATGGACAGACAGTAAGAACACTTTCTTCAAGGAGATAGTTGAAAAGAGTGGCTCTGGCTGAGACAGAATGAACTAAAACATGAAATTTACTCAGTCTTCAAAGATAAGAAACCACTGTTTGGAGCAAACATTTCCAGATTGGTCCACTCATTTATTACTCTCTGGACTTCTCTCCTGCCTTTCCAGACTTTTTTCTACACCATTATACAGAAGCCTTCTTATCTTCCTCTGCAACCTCTTTCTCTGACAGGCCAGTTCTTCCTGGAACCTTCATTTTAGGGAAAATGGTCACCCCAGCCATGTTCACTCCTTACTTCCTCTCTGGGCTCCATGCCTAACTCCCTAGATGTCTTTATCTACCATGACCCAATAGTCTTCTTACCATGAAAGAAGACTCTGCCTTAGCAGGTTTCTCCCCTTTGAAGATCTCTCTACTTCTGCTGCCCCTTCTTTGAATTGATCAGTTCCTCTTGGAATATTCATTTTAAGAAAAATGCTCAGGTCAGCTGTCACTCCTTCATTCCCTTCTGGGTTTCCCTCTTGACTCTCCACATTACTTTCTCCACTGTGGACCTTTAATATATTTAAGAAAATGGCCTTTAATACATTAATAGTATCCTTGATAGAAACATGAAATGGGGATAGGTGAGCTTTCATAGATAATTTTAACAATAGACCACATTTTCACGGTGAAACAGGTGATAAAGAGGGATAGAACCATAGAAGATCCTTGTGTGTCTCTTACTGGATGATTAAAAAAAGATTATAAAATATTCATTCTTAAATAGTTTCTTCAAACAAGTTTCACTTTGAGAATCATATGAGATTTCATGATAAAGAAAGAACTCGGTTCAATGATTTTCTGAACAACATTAATTGGGGTATGAAACACAGAAACATGTGCTCATTTAACATTTTTGCTAGTGCAATGCAAATTATTATGTAGAGTCCAGAAAGTAAGATTCCTTTTTAGTGGTAAGGGTCTCTAAAAGTTCTTCTTCACCTATGATGTTTCTCTGAGAAGTGAAGATGGCAGAATTCCTTAATTAAATGTCATTTCAATGACATCTGACTAACCATCCATATTGAAAAAACGAAGTGGATGACAAACACACATGGATATATCTGGACATGTATGTGTGCACATGTGTATATGCATAAACATGTATACACACTTTATGTACACAATTGACATGCTGTCATTCACATACATATATACCTGTGAGTGTATATATGCATACACACATATACACACAGATTATGGCATGATGAATGGGCAGGACATTGTGTTAATCCATCAAAATGTATTCAAGATGGGACTATAAGTCAGAAAAGGTGAATCTAGAATCAAATAGGAGATCAGGCTATATCACATTTGGGAAATGTGATAACACAAAAGTGTAATACTTTCAAAATCTAAATGAATTTCATTCAACCAATTTGTCTGCATAGTCTTAGAGTAGGAATACATTATGGAGAATATCTGATTTTCTTTTTCTAAGAGTAATGCACACTTATAATTTAATGTGATCTAAGAGGTAACTAGTTGGAATAGGGGATAGAAGTCCTGACTTAGAATCAGAAAGATCTGAGTTTGAGTTTTACCCCACACCCTTCTTAGCTCTGTGATCCTTAATCTCTGTTGACCTCATCTGTAAAACGGGAATAATAGTAGTATCTGCCTTCTATGATGTTATGAAGATGAAATATACATGTAGACACATATTGTTGTTATTGTTACACAAGGCAGAGAAGTATAGTGTAACGAGAATTAGATTGAGGACCTATTGAGTTTAAATGCCAGTTCTATTACTAATTACTTGTGTTATTTGGGGTGAGACATTTCACTTTCATAGCCTCAGTTTCTTGTGGTTGGATTGAATTATCTCTAAAGAGATTATTGCCATCTCTAAAGGATCTGATTCCTAGGGAGCATACACACAAGGACTCAGAGCACAGCTTACTCAGATTGTTAGAATTCTTCTCAATACTGGCTACATTTGAACTTGGTTTCTTTCCTATGACACATCAATTGAACTTTTTAGTGAAGAGGGACCATTTATGTCACTGAAAGCTACAATGACTTTCTAACTTCACTGTAGTGACAAGCAGAACAAACCTAAGTTCAAATTTGACTTCAGACACTGTGTGACTCTGTTTGCCTCAGTTTCCTCATCTGTAAAATGAGTTGGAGAAGGAAATGGCAAGCCAGTCTTGTATCTTTGCCAAGAAAACCACAAATGGGTCATGGGAAAGTTGGATACAACCGGAAAATGACTAAACAGCAACAAAACTGATATTTTAAGTCATCGTTCATAACATATCATAGGCTACCTTTCATCCACAAGGTGTCTTATCACTGATTATTGCTTGAAACTCTTCTGTGCAAGGAATTTAAAGATTGGAGGAACAGATCTGAAGATATAACAGCAAGAAGGGAGTCTATGTAGTCGTTAAATCCCAAGTGTTTTATGGAGTGGAACAAACTGCCAAATTCCAACGGTTGCCATGCAACTAATCTATATGTGTAGGAAAAATCAGTGTATTCTGATCAAAGTCCCATTTGGCTCCCTAATGACTCTAATTCCCAAAAGATATTTATGAAATTCTTTCCATTTTCAATAACAATTGAAGAACATCTTTCTTGAACATCGGGTTTGGATTCAAAAGCCCTGAGTTCACAATCTCAGCTCTGCCTGGATTTACCTGTGTATCTGTTGGTAAGGCACTCCATCTTTCTGTTTCTGCCTTAGTTCTCTCACCTGTAAAATGATGAGTTTGGACTAAGATGCTCTCTGGCATCCCATTTAGCTCTAAATCTCTTGTTCTATGTTTCCAGCTGCTAGTCCTGAAGAAAGGAAGTTTCCAGGCAAGAAGTCAGTTAATGACCTAAAATGTTGACTTTCCATACCTCAGGACTTTCTCAACTCACTGGTTTATACCTAAGGTATTTCCTGCAAGCATTTGGGGTTGAGGAGCAGGCAGCCAAACCTATATTTCCAGAAATGCTACATGCATGCAATTTGGGGCATTCACTGGTAGTTTCCCTGCTAGACTCAAATGGATCAGAAATTCTAAGGGATGCAGAGGAAGGCTCCAGCTAAGGCTCCAGCTTGGCAGGGAATGTTGGAGCATCTCCATGAACCTAGAGGGAAGAAGTAAGATGACTGCATATGAGAAGGAAAGCAAGATGTCTTAAGGGAGGGGAAAACAAGCAAACAAAATTCCAGTAAATCTGAGAGCTAGTTAGACCAACATGGAATACAACATTGGCCCTGGAGTCAGGAGGACGAGTTCAAATCCGGCCTCAGACACTTGACACACTAGCCTTGTGACTTTGGGCAATTCCCTTAACCCCAATTGCCCTCCAAAAAGAAAAAAAAAGAGAAAAGTGGAAATTATAGCCACCTGAAAGCAAGGTGAGTGTCAAATGCACCAAGCCTTCACAACGTGGGCTCTTCAGTGAGAGACCAACGAATGGATGATGAGTTCTTGAGTCATCTTGACAGATTAGACACTGACCCACTATGGAGATTTTGCTTCTAGGGGAGAAACATTTTTTGGTCATATATCCTGGTCAAACTCCAGGTTGGGAGCGGCTGTGGTGAATTGATCTTCTACATCTTGGGGTTGCTTCACTGGGTCAAAGCAGGAGGGGTGGTGATCAATGTCTGGGTTCATTGATGTTATTTGTTTTAATTGATTCTTTGATTGATGGATCCATGCATTCATTTATTTATAATTGTCTGATTAAAGAGCTGTAAACAACCATGTCTTTGTAAATTACCTCAGATGAAATGAAGCAGAGACAAAATGAAAGAGAGGAGTTTTTCTAAGTAAAATGGGGGCTGACTCATATGTTTTGATCAAATAATCCACACCTACCATAGACTTAAGAGTCTGGGAAACCACTTACAAGGAGGCAGAGCCAAGGGGCAAGTCATAACAGCTGCTACAAAGAGACGTTGTTGACACCCCTTCTGTCCTCTGCCTCCCTTCCCCTTCCTCCTTCCATCTCCCTACCCAGATTCTACCGTTGAGTGGGTTATAATGTACTGAAGGCAGTAACATTGTTTTAAGGGGATTGAGACAGGAACTGTCAGACTCATTACAGCACACCCTATTGACTATGCCCCGAATAAGCACTTATTGAGTGCCTGCTCTGAGCTAAGTACTGTTCCAGACACTGAGGGTCCATGACAAAGTGAGATGGTCTTTACCTTTGAAGAGCTTATATTCTACTTGTTACCTAAAAAAAGGGCAAAAGGAAGAGTCTGTTATCATTTCCTCCATTGTCAGGAAGTCTTCACTGTGGAGGGGGAGAAGAGAATAGAGGAGGACAAAGACTACAGAAAAAAGCAGAAAACCATTCTGCCAATGTTGCTTCATATAGCTTATAATCTGGGCTGACACAACACATGATCAATAACACATGATCATTCTTTATTTTTCTTAGAAAGTGTGAATGGAAGTTTGGGGAATCCTAGGGGATCTGGGAGAGTATATTGGCTTATGAATTCACTGGAAGATATTGATAAATAAATAATTTTGTGGCCAGAAATGGACCTCTCATCTGTTTGGGAAGGGTTGCATGAACCTAACCGGAGGCAGAAAGTAATTGTCGCTGTCCCAAACTGACAGAGAACAGGGGTGATTTGCCACAGTAGCTCACTGCTTCAGTAGAAAAAGCGGAAGAAGAGGTTTTCAGGATTCTAAAAATCCAAAGATGTTATTCATATTTTAATGACAGTCAGTCAATCAGCAATCAGTGGTAGGTCTCATCGATTTATGCCTGTTAGCAAAGGAGAATATGAAAATTATTTATTCTGGAAAATTATCTGTGAATGATTTGAAGTGTGCACTTGGAACCTTTGGTTCAATATTTCAACTTCAGGCTTTTGTGTGGTAGAACATTGAATCTGGAAGGAGGAAGTTCAAATTTGATCTCTGATGCTATTATCTATGTGATCCTGGGAAAAGACCTTCATCTCTGATCCTGTTTCCTCATTTGGAAAGTGGGACTAATACTGTCTATTGCATCTACCACACAGGGCCATCTATCTATTGTGACGATTCAACGGCATACACTTTAAAGCATTCTAAAAATCCCAGTTGTTATTGATTTTTATTTATACCCACTTATTACTATTGTTGCTGTTATTTATGTTGCTTTTATATTTATTTTAGAGCTGAAAGGGGCTTCAGTGGCCATTTGGTCCAATCTCCTTATTTTATAGATGGGGAAACTGAGACATGTGGAGTTTAAGTGATTTGCTTAACACAGCTCATAAGTATAGTTGACTGAATTTGAAAATAGGCCTTTGAACTCCAGAGTTGAATCTCTCTTCACTGTACTATACCAGGTTAGGATCAAACAAAAATTTCTATTTTATTTTTGGTTTAAGATGGCATCTGTTATCCAAGGACCATTCTCACCATTTGGGGTTAGTCTAGATCAGGGAGGTCTAAAACTGGGATCCATATCTTTCTTCTACCATATCCTTCCATTTCATCATGATTCTTCCATTTCATAATGAATCACACAGTTTTGGAAGTTTCTCAAGCAGAACCAACATGAACAGAATCTTTTTTTTTCTTTTCCCTTAGAAAAAAGAATATTCTTTTCAGTTTTTATTATTTTACAGGCCTCTTACTTCTGGAGTCCAAAAGCACCATCTGTATTGGGATTTAATAATATAGCCAATTTCTCAGTTTCTTACCATTACTTCCTTTAGATCTGCCCTCCCCCAACTTTTCCATCTATATTTGTTGACACTTCAAGGCCCCAAGCTCTCTACCCAGTTTTATAAGGAGACCCCTATAATTTAATGTCTCGCTGTCAACTTCAAGTGCTTGGGGCTATCTTTTCTGCCCAGCTCAGATATTTTGGGGCTGTTTGTCCTTTAATTAAAGGGAGCTGCCATCACTACTGATTCTGCTCACTGTTGGATTAACTTTCAAATGTTAAAATGTGTGTGTGTGTGTGTGTGTGTGTGTGTGTGTGTGTGTGTAGAATGGGCAAAGAAAAAAAAGGAATGTGGTTGCATAAAGCAAGTTCTTTCAGATGAATAAACCCTAGACAGTAGCACAGCAGCAAAAGTTCCCACCCTATTTTCCAACCCTGACTCAACTGGTTGAGGCAAGTCATTCTGGTTGGTTTTTTACCAAGTCTCTTGAACAGGCTGTGAAAATGAGGGAGAGGGAGAAGGGAAAGGAAGAAAGAAGAAGATGAAAAGGAACAGAGAAAAAAGAAAAAAGGGGAAGGAAGAATGAGAAAATAATATTGAAAAGAGAGAAGTGAAGATTTTTTTTTAAAGCCTATTACTAAGCTTTTGGCCAGAGCTTATGAGTTGCACTTCCTTTCTTTGGCCAGTAAGGGTCACCTTTCCTTAGATAATTTTTCATTTATGCATTTCTATGGTGATCTCTGAAAGGATTCAGCTACTGGTAATTAGCTCTCTCCTGTCCTCTCTCTTCCCCATTAACAAAGACATGAGTGGGAAGAGGGAAGGGTTTGGCTTTATTTTCTTTCTCTCAGGCTTGCTATTCAGCTCCAAAAGTGCTGGCTCTTCTTCCATGGGTAGTAGAAGAGTAATCAAGGGAGTAAGTTGGAAATTTCACTTTCCCAGTCAATACTATGAATGGAAAGCCTCATTAGGACTGGCTTCCCACTAGGCAAATGATTGGATAAGGGGCTAGATATAGAACTACTCTCTTCAGGGGAAACATGGAGATGGCAGGAAAATGTTTGTGGTTCTCAATACTCTTGAGAGATTCTTGTTCCGTATACTCTAGTATAATATTAATTCATTCCTTTAACAGACATTTATTAAATACATACTATGTGCCCTATACTGTGGTTGATACTAAAGATAGAAAGATGAAAAATAAAGGAACTCATTTCCTTAAAGAGGTTATAGTCTAGTATAGAAAATGATAATAAGATTAAGCATAAATATCACCTCACATCTACAAAATACTTTATATATGCTTTAGTTTCTGCTGGAGAAAGTCAACTACACAAGCTGTTTTGATGCTGACATAATATATAATACATATCTAAATATATATGTATAGGCTTATTATATTAAAGGCAGGAATATGGACCAGGAGGGTTGGGAAGAGTGACCTGTGTCCATCACTTAACTTTTTCGCTGGTTCAGATTTGTTTGCACGTGAATCTGGAAGGAGCAAAGTGGCATATCATGGGGTTTCTTTAGTGTACACTTCTCTGGAGTGAGTTGTAGGGATACAGAATCTGCTTGAGGGGTTCAATGGGAATTTTAAGGGATTTCTTTTCTTTCTTTCTTTTTGGAGGGCAATTGGGGTAAAGTGACTTGCCCAAGGTCACAAGGCTAGGTTTTGAGTTAAGTGTCTGAGGCTGGATTTGAACTCAGGTCCTCCTGACTCCAGGGCCGGTGCTCTATTAACTGTGCCACCTAGCTGCCCCTTTCTAAGGGATTTCTGACAGTCAGATAGTTGTCTGGGATAAAGGACTTTAATTTAGCACCAATCTGGGAGTTAGAAGGAAACAAAGCAAAATGTACCTTTAGCCTGGAGACAGTATTTCTGATGTTATTTTATTAACCCCTTAGCTGTATATAAAGGCTCATTGGTCTTAAGTATAGATCTGTAAGGGTGCTTAGCAGGACAAAGTTTTCTAGTTATCATACCTTAATAAATGGGAACCAACATGGCCAGCAGATGGCACTGAAGAGATAGTTAAAAAACAAACAAACAAACAACCCCCCTCCTCCCCCCCAAACTGGTTATTGACAGAAGTTTCATCTGACCAATGGAGCAAAACCCCAGCAGAGATTACACATCCAGGGAAAAGCAGCAACAAAACATTCAAAAGAGCTCAGGAAAGAGCAACACAATGAAATGAATAGAGGATTCAACCCCGAAACATAGGAGATGTGAGTTCTTTCTTCAATCTATCTTTTCTATCACATTATCCCATGCTATACTGGGTATATTTCTAGAGGACACCAAGTTTAATCACATATATTAGCCCAAGTCCTTCTCTTGGGCTGGAGAGTTTTCTATTAAGGAAACTAATACTGTAGTTCCTTCCCCACCATCTTGGAACCAAAAGTTAAGACCTTAGAAAGGGGAATAAATGGGATAGGGCTGAGAAAGGGTCTTGGACCTTCTGTAACAATCACCAAACCAAACTAGGGAGGAAAATGGTGGAAAATTGTAGAGAGTAATGTCCATTTCCTCATCTGGTCAATCTAGAAATAAGGAAGGAATCATTGATTGGTTCTATTGGCTAGTTTAGTCAATGCAAACAGGGATTTAGCATTTGAGTCATCATTACCAGTTTGATCTCACCAGGAACAGTCAAGAAGTAGAGGATAACATTTTGTTTTATTCAGAGCATGAAAAGGTAGAAAAGTGAAATTGGGAGCAGAGTTACAGTGGATTCTTGAAACAATGATGTCTTTCCTTGAGGGATTAGAGGTGGACATGAAAGATAAGGTCTTATCAATATAGCTTCTATTTTTTTTTATAATTCATTTATTTGAAATTCCAATCCCAATGCCTCATGTTCCCAAGGTTTATTGAAACCAAAGAGGTTAACTTTGTTTCTTTCTTTTTCACTCAGTGTGGTAGAGAGAAAAAGGATGAATATGAGCAAATAAGAGAAATATGGGAAAGACTTTATGAAGTCAAGCAGAGCATACAGTTAATCAATCAAGGAATAAGAATTCATGAAGGGCCTACTATGCGCTTCTTAGTGCTCTAAGTAGTTTTCTAATACTATAAATCACAGAGAAGTTGATTAAAATTTATTTAATCCGGGGGATTTAAACCTGGAATCACTGAAGTCATAGGTTTGAACCAAAAGGAAATAATGGAGTTCAACTAGCTTGTATCTAAAAGATGCCTCCACATCTTATAACAGAGATCATGACATTCTGGGAAAAGAACTTATGTACTCAGAGGCTCTAGAATCATAGACCTGGAGGTGAAACAGTCATGTGGGCCGACCCAGAATGCAAAAGACCTGAGTTCAAATTTGGCCTCAGACATTTACAAACTGGGTGATCTAAGCAATCTTGTTTTTTCCTCATTATCCCCAACAGTAAAATAACAGCACTTACTATGCAGGGCTGTTGTGAGCATCTTATGAGATAATATTTGTTAAGCATTTACCATATTTCCTGATGTATGGTAGGTATTACATAAATATTCCCCTTGTTCTTCCTCCTGCAATGACAGAAGGAGTCCCCTTCCTGGAACTATACCAGTGAAATCACTATACTAATGATATCACCGGTCCAGTCCCTACCACTATGATGAATGGAACAATTTGTCAGGGGAGTGAGGTCCTAAGGCTTTTGGCTAGAAGTCTGTGCCCATGGTGTGATTAATCAGGAGCCCTTTGTTATATTTCACAAACTTGGATGGGAAAAAATTCATATTAATTATGACTAAATTTTGGATTCCTTTAAAATCTTAAGTATTTTGATTTATGCCTTTAGAAACATGATTCTGAGAAGGCCTACATGTTCTTCACTAGATTGCCAAAGGGATCCAGGACACAAAAATGTCAACATCCCCTGCTAAATCTTAGCAAAATAAATGATAAACAATGTGCTATGGGTCATTCCCTGTTTCTGGATTCCAAGAAACTGGTTTGGAATCTTTTTTTCTACTATTAACTATCTTTGTAACTTCTGAGAAAGCCCCTTAATTTTATGGAGGGCTTCAGTCTCCTCATCTCTTAAGTGAGGAAAGTTGAATTAGATTACCTTGAAGGTCTTTTCCAGAGACTCCCCTCACCGCAAGATCCTAACACCCATCGTTCAAGGTATAGATGCAAATGCAAGGTGTAGACAGGGCAGAAATATTCCTGAAGTTATGTGTAAGTTGAAACCATACAGAAGAAATGGGATCATTTTAAATATAGCACAGCAGTGCAAGATTGAAAGGAACCCTTCCCTCCCCCCCAAATCCTTTTGTAAAACAAGATTCCTCTGTGGTATAATCACCTCTTAATTTACCTGTTTGGTCAGTCTGGATTTTCATTTATCAGAGGGCTTCTTAAGGTGGGAAAACCTGCATATAGAAATGAATGTGTGGTGGCCTCTTATTGTTTTCCAAACCAGTGTTGAGAAAATTGTAGACATAAAATGGTGGTAGTCATCAATGGCTTTAATTACCATTTTAGTTAGGAGAAATAGGAAAATTGTTGAGGATCTCTGCATCTCAGCCCTGCATAAGAATAGTAGGTTGCATATGTGAGGCTCTATGGTTAGAAAGACCTTGATATACATTATTTCACAACCTCATTGTAAAGTAGGTAGTGCAAATATTATTTCCTCCTTTTGACAGACAGGAAAACTGAGTTTCACAGAAAATAAAAGACTTGCTCCAGTCACATGAATCATAGACATAGAGCTGGAAAGGACCCCAGAAGTCAGCTAGTCCAATCCCTTCATTTTACAGAGAAGGAAGCTGAGGCCCAGGGAATTTAAGCAGATTTCCCTTGACCACACAGGTCATGTGGACATAGACATGGTAGACATAGGATTTGAACCAAAGTCCTCTGACACTAGGGGGTAGGTAGGTGTCATAATGGATGGGCTTATCTTCCAGAGTTCGAATCTAGCCTCAGACACTTACTAGCTGTGTGACCCTGGGCAAGTCACCTATTTACCTCAGTTTCCTCATCTGTAAAATGAACCAGAGAAGGAAATACAAACCACTCCCATATCATTGGCATGAACACCCCAAGTAGGGTCATGAAGAATCAGATACAACCAAATCAACAACCTCTGATGCCAGCCCTTTTCTTCAACATATTCTATCTTTCATGTAAAATTTTATAATCTTCAGTTCCTATAAGACAGCATGTCATATTACTGTCCTAGGATGCCTTGATTTTCCCTTTAAACTGATATGCAGTGATGATTTTTTTTTAGGGAAAACAACTTCTATGACTTTGTACATAGATCTTTCTTATGAAAAGTTTTTTTTTTCTTTAAGGTTTCTCATTTTTAGAATTTCCCAAAGAGTTAGTAGAAATGAGATTTATTTTGAAAAGCTACTTATGGGTCCTTGAAAATTATGCACCCTTCCAAGAAAATAATCTGTAGTGTAGAGAAAGAGCTCCCTCTAGTGTGGACCTCAAGAAGAACACAATTAAAGGAGTTTGAACTTTAATATTTAGTAAGCATCCACATGTCCTGTTCTCATAATATTCCTGAAGATTTATATTATGGTCTCTCCCTTGATTAGGACTCTAGCTTATTTAATATTTTTTGGAGCTCCTCATGATTCATTCTGTTACTTTTCTGAGCTACTATTGAGATTTCAAAGTAGTGTATATTTCTCTGACTTACTTTGAAATCTATTAAAGAAAAACTAAATTCTTGAGTCAGCTCAATGTGACTCTTGCTGGGTGGTATTTTTTATAGTTATGGCTATAAATTGAACATTATAGTTAGGAGAATGTGGAATAGAATCTTGAAATTAAATAACTTCCATCAAGATTATAAATTGAAATGATCAATGCCCAGAGTCATTACGGGAGTTTTGGGGTATGGATGGGCTGCTAAGATTGGGAAATCACAGTGATGTGGTGCTGTTGGGGAAATGGCAGGAATGCAGA
Source organism: Petaurus breviceps papuanus (assembly GCF_028583685.1). Lineage (NCBI taxonomy): Eukaryota > Metazoa > Chordata > Mammalia > Diprotodontia > Petauridae > Petaurus > Petaurus breviceps. The sequence continues at coordinate 3,591,175 of NW_027186457.1, read as the reverse complement.
ATAGCTGCTGGTGGTTTTAAATATAATTGTAATCATCTGACTGACTTAAAATATAACAACCAGTCCTGAATTAATTCATGCAGCATATACATCCTGAAAACCTCCATAAAGAAGGTCTTGTTCTGGGGACATTGGGAGATACAGAAATGAAATCACAGATCATGGGTTAGATTTGGAGCTGGAATTGACCCTAGTGGTGCTCAGTCCTACCTCACTTTACAGATGAGGAGCTAGAGGAAATTGCCGAAAAGGGGAGATAATACAAGGACACAACTAGCTGTTATACAATGTAGAAGGTAATGAGTCCTTTAAGAGAGGTATAAATGGGGATTGTGAGATCAAAGAAATTATATCCAGTTGGAGGTGGGAATTAGGAATGGTGTCATAGAAAAAAAATTAATTTCAAAATTTAAATTTTAAATGGGTCATGAAGTTAGGTAGGTTTTTAATAGACAAAAATGGGGAGAGGGGAGCTGAGCATTCCAGATGTAAGTTAACAATGTGGACAGATGCCCCAAAGTTTCAAGCACAGGTTGCATTTGACTGAATAATGAATAGTTCCCTTTGAGTGGAATGTAGAGATGTAGACAGAAATGATAACAGTTAACATCTATATGGTAATAATATTAATTAAGATTTATATAACATTCACTGTGTGCCAGACCCTGTGCTAAAGGTTTTCCAAATATTGTATCATTTGATCATAAGAGCAATCCTGGGAAGCAGATGTTATCACTATTCCCATTTTACAGATGAAGACACTGAGGCAAACAGAGGTTAAGTAACTTACCCAAGGTCGCATAGACAGTAAATGTCTGAGGCCACATTTGAACTTGGGTCTCTCTGACCAGCTAGCTGCCCCATAACTCTAAGATGTTCCAAAAGTATTAAAGCTTAAAACTCCACTAAGACTTTTGGGACATCTGCATTATGTAATTTGATCTTTACAATAATCGCATGAGACAGATGCTATTATTATTTTCATTTTACAGTTGAGGGAACTGGGCACAAAGAGGTTAAGTGACTTGTTCAGAGTCATGAAGTTACTGAGGTAGGATCTGAACTCAGGTCTTCTCCACCTCAAGTGAGGATCCCTATGCCATAAAGTAGAAAATTGAGTAGCGGGAAAGGATGGGTACATGGGTTTGGACCAGGTTGCTCTACTAAGGGTCTTGGGTTTTATTTAGTAAGTAATGGAGAGCTGTTGAATGTTTTTGAGTAAGGAAGTGACATGATTTGATCTATTCATTAGGAAAATTACTCTGGCAGATGTGAGGACAGATTGGAGGTGGGAGAAACTCATAGGGCTGATCTTGTATTCACTGTGCTCCTTCCTTGAACACCCACTCAATGTAAAATGTAATAAATCTTGATGAAGGCTGACACACAAAAAACTCTCTGTTTTTGCATGCCTCTTAAGAAATGTGACTTTTTAAAGTGTTGTTATTGACATTCTCATCTATAAAGAGTCCCTTGCTTTAGTCTCATCTTCTCTTATTAAGGCCTCCAGGCTTTACTAACAGATGTTGTGTTACTGTCAATGTGGCATATTCCACATTTGAAGATCTTATAGTTTGGTGAAGGCAGAAGACAGCCTGATATTCATTCCAGCCCTTTTGACTGTCCCTCTTTTCACTTTTCTCACCAGCAGACACCACACGGGAAGTGGATGAAAGTCTTATAACCACTTCCTAGAACAGAGTAATAAGTGTCATTTTTACAGACACTCTGTACAAATGTTTGGAGGCTGCATTCCCTTGCCTCATTTCTCCAGATCACTGTTGACATAAACTTTTCCTTTTAGGGAGCACAGAAAATGTCAGACCTTCCCAGAAATCACCAAATCAAAATTTCAGTGAGCTAGAAGGGACCCTAAGAAGATTTATTTTACCCCCTGCCTTAAACTATTCCAGACACATGAGGATTTAAGGACTCTAGCCAGAGAAAACTTCACCACCTGTTTTGGTCTGACCTGCTTAGCTCAGTGGGTTAACAGAAATGTGCTAATGAGACAGGGGAGTGGATTTGATCCCTCTGAGGTTCAGTCAGAATCATATTGGGGAAAAAATCTGGCCTGCAGTTTCAGGCTGCCCTCTTAATTCTAGGCAACCACCTCAAAATGACATGGGTCCCGAAGTGGTGAGTGTGTGGCTGAGTAAACCCGTTGTTAGTGGATAATTTTTTCTAGTCATGTCTAATTCTTCATAATCTCAGTGGGGATTTTCTTGGCAGAGATACTTGAGTGGTTTGCCATTTTCTTCTCCAGCTCATTTTACAGATAAGAAAGCCGAGAGTTAAGTGACTTGCCTAGGGTCACCCAGATAGAAAGGGTCTGAGGCCATATTTCAACTTGGGAAGATGAGTCTTCCTGACTCCAGACCTGGCACTCTTCTACTCCCCCATCTAGCTGCCCCTTCATAGTAGCCCAACTTTCTTTACCTACTTGCAGTCAGGGTCAATATCCTCATCTTTGTAAGTCTAAATAATAGGATTGCCAGCTGGAAGGGACCTAGACCCTGTCTTACCCAACCCTTCTATTTTACAGATAAGTTAATTGAAGGCCAGAGAGAAGGAATGCCTTTTCCCCGTAGACAGATTGTTCATAAGTAATAAGCTGGGATTTCAACCCAGGACCTTTGTGAAGGCATATATATATATATATATATATATATATATATATATATATGTAAAAAATATATATGCATATATACGCATGTATGTATATATGTATATTTGCATTACCGAAGTGATAAAGGAAGGTTTAGATCTAGCTTGAACCTGAGTTACCAGTGATTATTCATTCATTCATTCACTCAATCATTCATTCATTACTTCAACAAATACTCAATAAACCCCTGCCATATGCAGGACACTGTACAAATTGATGGAGGAAGGAAAAGCTTCTGGGAGCAGGTAAATTTAGAGGAGGAGATAAAACAGAAAACAGACAAATACAATATAGATGAAAGTGTGACCACTCCCTGTGTGATGTAAAGTGAAAAAGACCTAAAAGTTGAGTTTTCAATGTTAAAATAAAGGACACTTTTCTTCCTTATCCATGGTCTCTAGAGCTGTCAATTTCCACTCTCTTTCATGATGAAGGGATAGAAGGATGCCACACTCCCTGGCTCAGGGTTTTCAGTGGCTGACACGTCTAGCTCAAGTTCAGGAGGAAAAAGGTTGGAGGAGAAGGAGACGGGTCTTGTCAGCTTTTGTTGCAGTATGTTCTGGGTCAGATGCCTAGTAGCTGCCCTACTGGCCACAGGACTCTCTTTTCACCTGGCTCCCTCCAAAAGAGAAAACACTGGTAGTAGCAGTGGTAGCTGGATGAGTTACAACCACAACAATTGTGATGGCAGTGAAAATAGCAATAGCGACAAAAATATTAGTCAACATTCATATCATATTTAAAAGTTTGTAAAGTGCTATAATATATTATCTTAGCTGACCCTAAAGCTACTCTGTGTGTGAATGTGTGGGGGTTATTATCATCTCCATTTTACAGATTAAGAAACTGAGTCTGAGAGAAGTTAAATGACTTACCCAAAGTTAGCTAGTAAGTGGCCAAAGCAGTATTTGAACTCAGGTCTTTCTCACCCCAAGACCAGTATTCTATTTACTCCTACATTCATGGAGATCCTCTCTGGGATAAACTAGCCTTTAGAGAAGGGAATAGAGAAAAATACCATGATTGAACCTTCCAACGCTGTGGTAAAAGTCAGTCACCTTATTTTTTAGCAAGGATATGATTTTATAGATACATATATGGAATTTCCAAATATTTAAATCAAAACTCTCACTTTTTAATTTTGGCACGAGTGACATCTACTGCTAATTTGACCAGGGACAGTGCTCATTAACTCTTTTGAGCAGATACAATTCATCAAACATACCTCTAAATTTCTTTAAAAGAAAACAGAAGCATCCTTGAGACTTGATCAATCTAGACTCAGTTTGGAACACTTCATATGACTTCCTGTTTGACTGAGGAATAAAAGCCAGGGATACAAGTAGTTAGTGCTTCTAAGGCTTGATGGACAACCCACTGTCATATAAGTAAACACACCATTCTTACTAGGCATGGCGTCATGGAGAATTAGGGGTGAGGACAAGGGAACTGCATCCTATTGAACCTTGCTGAGTATCTTTTATGCAGAATTTTTGATGTAATGGATATAATCAGGGAAACTCTGCTCCCTCCCCCCATGCCACTTTTCTGACCAGTTCTGGTATATCCCATATAGCCTTGTCTGGAGCTGGATCTTTTCTGCTTACATATTTGCCTGGTCTTTTCTGGTGGGCCATGTGGCTTGACTTGGTGCTGAAAGATTTGACTTTTGGGACAATGCAACAATCCCTTGGCCCCCATGACAAAAGCAGAGGGAAGGGGGCCTGCAGCAGAGGACTAGCTACAGAGCCAGGCAGGTCAGCCCACTCTAGATTTAAAAAAAAAGTGACTCCAACAGCTGGCATACACTTCCTCTCTCCAGAACCTACGACATATAATCTTTTTCTCTATGGGACTTTCCCATGAGGGGTTAGGGAGGGACACCTTCTACTATTCTTCTAAATAGATGGTGTGGTGACTTTGAACTTTCAAGTTTAAACTTAGGTCTTGAATTTCACTGATAAGGAGAAATAGACTTTTGGTGTATAGGCACTTTGGGAGCTCCTGGGTCCCTTGAAGCTGACTGCAATATTGTAAAAAGCTCCATCATTTCATCTGTGGGCATGCTCTGTTTACAAATGCATATCGTATTTCTTATGGATCCTATATGGTATAATGGGTAGAAAATGCAAGGCCTGAGTTTGAATCCTTCCTCAGATATTATGATTTGGGTTACCCTGGGAAATGCTTTAACCTTTTTGGGCCTTTGGAAATGAGGAATTTGGACTTGAATACTCCTAAGGGCTTTTTTGCCCTAAAACTCTGATCCTAACATCCCTCCATGCTACAACAGGAGTTATTATGACATCCTATCACTAAAACATGACCAACATTTGGTGATGAACCCCTCTGAATTTCCTTAGTTTGGTTTGGGAACCACCAGAATACTCTTTAGTACTTAACAACTTGATAAAACCTGTGAAGGCTTGATCTTTGCAAGTATGGTTTTTGAGAACCTAGTGTCATCTCAATACCAAAAGGAAACTGCTGCAAAACATGCTCTTAAAAGTTTAATTCTTTGGGCAAACACTTTTATGGTCCTGTAGATAGTGTCCTTAGCACATTCTGAGTAGTGAAAGAAAGGGTAGCTCTTCTCATAGAAGTCCATCAAGAAATCATCATACTTTGTTTTCTGATCATCCATAACATTATCAATATAATTTCCATAGACCAAAATATGCAAAGTCTTCATTCTACATGAAGAAACATGCTTTTTTTTATGTTTGCCCTCTTCTCTTTTGAAATGCAAATCAATTTTTTATGTCTGTCAAATACCAGAACACATTCCAATGATTAACGGCCCTGCTTTAATGTGATGAAAGAAATTAATTTTAGATGTGTTTGGGGTTTAGAAGTAATTTGTGCAAAAATAAGACCCTGCTGTGATTCAACTATTGCCTACCAATTTGAAATATGCTGTCCTGGGAAATGTGTTATTGGCACATTTATCATAGATCACAGCTCATTATTTAAAAGGCTGACAAGTGTCTTGTTGCACATTTATTAGGGAACAGAGCCTTAATCATGTCTGTGGTTTTAAGAGTTCCTGTCCTGTTAGATTTGTGACTTTTTATACATAGGAATTTTAAGAGGGAAAATCTCCCGGACCAGTCCCTGAAAGGATGATCACTTTATGGAGATTTTAAAAAGAGTTATAAGTCAGTACCATCATAAAAACAAGACAGGTCTTATTTTATTTTTATATTCTGATGAGCAAACTCAACATTTTCACAGATTCAGTTCTATTCACCCTCAGAACATTATTCCAAGCTTAAAAAACTTTCTGTTTCTAGAAATCAAAATTGCCTGACTCTGGGGATTTCTTCATGGACTAAAGAAGCCAAGGAAAGGATGTGAAGAAGCAAAGCTAAGGGTACACAGCATTCCCAAGGGTGCTGGTTCCAGAATTTCACAGTTCTAACAACTTTCCTATTCTGATGAATGCTATTGTTTTAAATAAGAGCTCTGGAAGTTTATGAACAAAATTGAGAAAGGCAGTGATTGGCCACAACTGGTATCTATCCATCAGTGGCCTCAGCAGTGAATTTGGAAAAAGAGGAATTAGATAAAGACCGCAGTCTCTAAGAATATGGCTTTATCTGGTTTGGGAGGAATGCAGATTCCAGTGTAGACAGGCAGCAACATGATTTTGTGGTCTAGGCAGGGGTAAAGCCAAGCATGAGCAGCTTTCCAGAGAACTGCTGCTGTGAACAACTTTCAAGGTTTTAATTACATAGTATAGTGAACTCTCTATTTATTCAATAACAAATCAGAGCAAAACATGCACAGAAAATCAAGATACAGCATTTACAATGTTACAACTTATCACAGGAAATCAAAATACAGCATTCACCATTTCAAAACTCAACAGCTTATCACTAAAATGGCCACATAGTTTTCACCAAAGTGGTACACGGTTTTCAACAAAGTACAATCATTTAGTAACTCAATAATTTAGTAACTCAATCATTCAATCATCCTTAAGAGGCTTGCCTCCTTAAGGGACACAGTACAAAAGTCAAAGCCCTCCACCCAGGGTGTGCAGTTAAATTACTATTTCATCAGTCGCTACTCAGTCAATTTCATCAGTCACTACTCAGTCAATTTCATCAGTATTTCATCAATCGCTACTCAGTCAATTTCATCAGTCACTGCTCAGTACCCATGGAGAAGTCTTTTCATCTTTACTTGGGGAAAGTAGCTCCTACCTGGATTCAGAAAACTGTCACCTGGGTTCAAAAGCAGACACCTCCCAGTTCCTTGTCCAGCTCTCCATGCAGATCCTGCTTCACATTGAAGCTCATGTCCAGTCCATCTCAAGTCCTTCACAGTCTCTGTTCCTGGGAAGACAAGGCTTAACTAAGCCACAAGAACATTCATACACATTAAAAAAGTCACAACAACATTTGTACAAAGTCATGGCACCACAGTCATGCTTCCTCAGTCTTTGGCAGATCCAGCTGGCCCTTGGATGTCCTCAGGAGCTCTGGCTGACCCTCAGAAATCCTCAGCAGCTCTGGTTGGCCCTCAGAAATCATCAGCACCATAAGCTCCATTCTCAAGATCAAAATCACTTTATCCAGCCTCCACATGGCTTGCTCCAAGGAATTCTGTATCACTTCTCATTCCTCTTCTCAGTTCTTCTCAATTCTCAGTTCAGTCTTCGGTCCAGCAGTAGCTGCCCTGCCTCCATGATGCTTACCCCAGGAAATTTTGACTGTCCAGCTTGTGCTTTTCCTTAAATATGGCATAACTCCTCCCTGTTCTTCCAATTATGCCAGCAACAGGGGTTCCCTGTTCAGCCCCTTCCTGTTATGTCAGCAACAGGGGATCATACCTTCTGTTTCTTTAACACAGGTTTAATTTGAAACTAGGTGATAAGTACCTCTTAACTTGGCAATACAAAGGAATCTTCAAATTTCATTACTATTACATTCCACCCCTTCTGGATCCTTGGCCTTACAATTTCAATCCAAATGGCCATAGATCCTGGAACAAATAGAGGCACTATACTTTGTAATCCTACAGACTATGCCGTAATGTAAAGCCATGCACAAGCAACTTTCTAGAGGACTGCTGCTGTGAACAGCTACCAAGATTCTGATTACATAGTGTAGTGAACTCTCTATTTATTCAATAACAAATCAGACCAAAACATTCACAGAAAATCAAGGCACAGCATTCACAAGGCTACAATTTATCACAGAAAATCAAAACACAGCATTCACAACATCACAACTTAACAACTTAAGTGAAAGGGGGGGACAGGAAAGGGAAAGCTTGGTCAGTCAGTAAAAGAAGTCACATGGAATGAAGATGCTTCTAGGGGATATACTTGAGGATATGCTCTTTTGGAGGGAAATTGGGGACAAGAAAAACCCAAGCCCCTGATAAATTTGAAAGTGTTAGAGGATTATAATACTTGTAGCTTAGTTGCAGAGGTGAATCATGTGATTCCAGGAGAAGACACTATGTTGTCTGCCAATAGTTAGAGCTGAATGGAATTTGCTGGAAGGAGAGTTGGTGTGGTCACAAACCTACTTAAGATATGTTAGTTCTATACCTGTAACTCCTTTCTTTCCTTCCTAGGTATGGTACTAATTTACCATAAAATTTATCTCTGTAATGGGTAGTTACTGTTGAATATAGAAAGTAAAATGAATGGAAGAATCTCATCAATTCCCTTTTTCACATATTTCCTAAAGTCCCCCACATCCCTAATTCATTTGATAAAAAGATTAGGGCACTAGACCAATCTTGATTAGGGTCATAGCCAAAACTAAGACAGAGTATCTGGGAATTTTCCCAAGCTGCTGAAATTCAGGGGATGCTGATGGAAATTGTTCTTCAGAAAGAAGGAACAGTTGAGCTTAGCACCTGGTTCGCAAAAAAAAAAATAGTGAAAATAGAGGCTTATCAGATGATAGGCTTTTTTCCCCCTGTTCTACCAAATGTGGGCTTCTCCCCAACCTGGCTCTGCCCTATTCCTTCTCCCTCTTGTCACTAATAATGGTCTAAATAGGGTTCTGGGGTCAAAAGTTTATTTGTGGGCACCTTTTGTGATGCTTGACCTCAGTGTTGGGGTTCCCAACTATAACTGACTAGTCCATGTACCTTCCCTGACCTTGGTTCATAGGTTCACAAGAAAAAGCCTTCCACCCCTCCAAAGTTCACTGTAGAAGCTATTATTTCAAGTGAAGAAAACCTAGGGTAAGGACCTACTAACATCTTCCTCTGACCTACTAACAGTTGTATGAAGTACTTGGTTTACAAAGGTAAGGAGAAGCTATTAGGAGATAAGGTTTTTAATCATAGGTTCAAGCCTCTGTCCATAGTTGGGCAAGAAAAGAAAGATACATAGGGGCCATCAAGTCACCCTTGACAGAACTCAGAAAGTACAGTGGGAGAGGGGAATGAGGGAATGATTCCTTAAGACTAATTCAGATATGTGTGGACTAGTACAAAACAAGTAAGTGAAGCCAGGAGAGACCTTTGTAGACCTGATTTGGTTCCCTCGGTCCTTTTCCGAGGTTCAATGTTAAGGTAAGATCACCACTCCTTCTGCTGGGAAGAGAAAAGAGGATGATGATCATTAGGAGGAAGATATTGTTATTAGGGAGAGAAAGATACATGCTGAAGGTAACAGAATTATAAGGACATAGAGCGATAGAATCATAAAATATTTGAAGGAGGGAAAGATCCCAAAGACATGGGGGGAAACAACAATAACAACAACAAACTTTGGACCATGTCAACAGCAAAAACAGAAATTAATGCCCCCCCCCAAAAAAAAAACAAAAAACGAAAACAAAATGACAAAGCCACAAGAGGGAGTAGGGAGAACTGGGACATTTGACAGGAAATTGATCTTCTGAAGTATCGCATTTGTTAGCAAAGTCTGAGCGTGGTGACGAATTGCCTATCTCACTGAAAATTTACTCCTCCAGAACTGTTATGAGTGTTGCCATATTTCCTATCCTCCCACATGACACATATCTCGTTTTCCTACTCCTTTCATTAAAAGAAGAAAAAAACAAAACTTATTAGTTTTGTGACCCTAGGCAAATTATTTAACTTTTTTTTTCAGCCTCAGTTTCCTCATCTTTGAAATAAAGGCAATAATAGAACCTAGGTCACAGGATTCCTGTGAGAATCCAATAAGAAGATATATGGAAAGTGCTTTGCAAACCTTGAGGTGACATATGTAGGTCAGCTCTATATCAGGAACTATTTATCCTTTTGGGGAGGAGTGAGACTATTTCTCTTCTTATTGTGATTGTAGATCTAAACTTTCATTGTCTCTACACACATAGACATGCATAGACATAGATGAAATGTACACATACTTAGGAACAGGGTCAAGATAGGAGGAGATCATATTCAGTCAGGAGTTTGTGTGAGATTATTCACTCGTTATTTTAATATTAGTTTCAGTGACAATGAAGTATTTTATGACTGCAATGTTTTTTCTTGTATCTTGTTAGAATGAGTAACTGAATTACTAGATTTGATTAACTTGAGAGGTTTCCGTTTAGTTTTTTTTTTTTGGAGGGGGGAAAGCGAGGCAATTGGGGTTAAGTGACTTGCCCAAGGTCACACAGCTAGCAACTGTGTCAAGTGCCTGAGGCTGGCTTTGAACTTAGGTCCTCCTGACTCCAGGGAGAGTACTCTATTCACTGCCCCACCTAGTTGCTGCCTCCCTCCCCCCCCCAATTTTCTTAATTAGGTGGAAAAAATTACTCCAATGAGATAAATTCTGAATTTATACGCTTTTATCATTTGGACTTTAATCAATATAAATCCAGAGGTGTGTGTGTGTGTGTGTGTGTGTGTGTGTGTGATATTTGGATATCCATGGATATGTAAAGTTATTCCAGGCTGACTATTCCTTTGTCCATCATGCCAATGCTGGACATGCAAAAGATAACATAAAAATAGTAAAACATTTAATAGACACTGAAATGAAAATTAATAACAAGGAAACTGTCATACATATTCTGGAGATATTACCAACATTTTCCCTTTTCCTCCAGAATATTTGGGAAACAATCTTTTCCAAGCCTCTTGCCCCACTGTGTTTGTGGGAATTCAGGGCATCATTGAATAAACCTTGTTGCCATGGCTTAAAAACTCCTTCCACTGGTATCTACCAACCCTTCTTTCACTCCATGCTTCTGTGTAGCTATCAGCTTGCCTTATCTCTGGCAATACTTGGTTTGGCAATCATTTCCATATTGTCCTGGCTTATTTTCCTCTCCTTTTGGTCTCTAAAATACTTAGCACAGTGCCTGTCATTTAGTAGGAACTTGAAAAAAATGCATAATCCCTTCTCTTTCCTGGTCTCCTCTACCCAGAAGTAGCTATTATCTTTCTTTTTTCCCTTTTTTGTCCTAATGACAAAATCATCCTATGCTCAGGCAGTAGTCTAATGGGAATTAAAGTCCTAAGAGCTTCAATCTTTCCTGATTTAAGACCCATAACCTCATGGAAGATGGTGGTAGTCTTCCTATCAGCTATGCCTTCCTTTGTTTCACTTTCCCCTCAGTCCTATATCCCAATGGATCTGTGCTCTCATCAATGAGGGTACTCCCTCCAGCGGCATAGACTTTAATAATCCACCTTTTCTTCTTCTGTGCAATTCTCATTCATGATCTCCTACAATTTCTCTTCCAGGGGTAAATTCATTAAAAATTCTAGGGGCCTTCCTTTAGATCCCTTGATATTGCATGGCTACCAGTGAAGCAGCCAGTCTATCTAAAGGTTACCCTTCACTCTTGCTAAATGAACAATTCACCTTCTTTGCCTACTGTACATCTCTCTGATGATACCCTTGAAATCATTCCTCTCATGCCTTTTTCTTTTTATTTTTGCTAGTTCTATGCTGTAGTCTTCTTAATCTCACCAGGCATCTCTCCATTGTCCTTAGGTGACCAACAATTTAATTTTTTGGAGGTTGTAGAATTCCTTGATTCATACCCTTTTAGCACCACTGTGAGAATATTGGCATTAAGAAGATGGACTTTTGCTTCAGGGACAAGACTGGGTGCTGAAAAGCATTGTGCAATTTCCCTACATGTCATATAACCTACTCTACTCCTCTCATTCAATTCTGGACTCAGTCTATTATACATCTGAAAAATTTGGCTAAGATTATATATATGTGTCACATACATAGACACATATGTATATATGCACATATATATGTATACATATCTAGATATCTGTATGTATATGTGTATACACATATGTGTATATCTATCTATCTATCTATCATCTATCTATCTACCTATCTATCTATCTATCTATATGCTTTTAGACCAACTCTACAGATTGTCTTTTCAACTGAAGACCATTTTCTGGCTAGTACACATTATTTATGCATGTGGTTCTTCCAGTATAAACAGAGTGAGTTCTTTTGAGCAATTATGAATTTTATTTGAGAGGTTTTACAAAGTTTTGCCACTTGATATAATCGCCATGTCAACCACAAAAAGGAGCTTCTGGAAGACCTCAAAACCTAAAGAGAATCTCTTTCATTTGGACTCCTACATGGAATATCCACCATGACTGTAGGAAATACCTTTGGTATGCGTAAGTTTCATGGTTTTCTGCTTTGCTTGACAGTAAAAATCAGAGGCTCATCATATCAAGTGAACTTTTGCCGTTTCTTTTCTTTTTCTTGGAGGCAATTGTGTGTCTATGGTTGAGGTTTGTCCTTTGTTCTCAAAGAAGACCAAACATCAGACCATTACTTGCAGTTGAATTGCATTCAGATAAGGGAGGGCTGTGCAAAGTCACCAGCCTCACTTTCTCCTCCAGAGTCACGTGGGTCCAGTGGCCAGATATGGATCATGATGCCTGGAGATGACTGGGGATGCAAGGGGAGACCTTGGCCTTTAGTTGTCACTTCAAGTGAGGCAACATCCATTTATTGATTAGGCATGTTTAAGAAGTGGGTTAAAGGATGGCTCCTTTAATGAAAAAAAAAAATCAAACTGGGAAGGGAAGACCCTCAGACTGCTGGCCAAAAAAGAAACAATTCCTATTTACATTCACTCTGAATCATCAGGGCCCAAAATTGGGGGTTAACTGACTTGCCTAGGATCTGGCCTCTGGTTTGAGGCTGTATTTGAACTTAGATTTTCCTGCCTCCAGAGATGGTACTCTGCATCACCTAGATGCTGCCTAACTCATGTTATTTTACAGAACACTATATGATTTTAAAATATTTATGTGACATAACCTTGTTGGAGAAAAATCTTTAAGACATCATTTTATTCAGTCCAGTCAAAAGTTTCTTGCTACCAATCATACAAGTGCATTGCAATCTTGCATTCTCTCTACCTTTTAGTCAATTGTGTGATTGTAAAGCTACGGCCTCTGCCATAGAATGACTTCTGTGAAAGCCTTCCTTCTCATGCCTTTGTCAAAGCTGTCTTTGATATACATGTTGATTATTCCCATAAGGTTTCTGATGATATAAGTAAGTAGGCAATAGTTACTGATATTTTTATCGATTTCCCAATAGAAATAATATCTGCGATTTACCTTTTTAATTTGAAATATTAAATTCTCTTAATAGGGGAAAGAAATTTTGTCTTTTCTTTGTTCATCTCTCTCTGTTTCTCTGTGTGTGTTTGTGTGTGTGTGTGTGTGTGTGTGTGTGTGTGTGTGTGTGTGTGTGTGTGTAGTCAGGGAGGTCAACAGAAAGAACACAGCTAAAAAGTCATTTGCCTTCTAAAGATAGAGCTGGTTCCGATCAATCTTCATTGTCTATCTCACCTCACCCTCTTTTTTCTATAGAACCTTTGATTCCAGATTTTCAGATACTTGCTCAGACTACAGAGCTTAATCTTTCAAAGCGTGTTCATGTTGATCCCTTCTTTCCCAAATTGTAGGGTAGTTTCCTACTCAGTGTAGAACAGTTTTTACAAAAAGGAATCTAATAGTCATCTCGAGTTTCTACTATTTATTTTTACTCACATTTTAAAGATGAGGCCACCCATTAAATCAAATAAATCAATAGGTCAATTTATTTCATAACGTCTGGATCTGTGCAATTACTTTTGAGGGAAAAAAACGTATTTTGACTTTTGTTCTCTTGGCATAATGCAGCTCAGAAGTGCCAATATGGGTCCCTTTTAAAGTCTGCTTTAGGGGTAAGGGGATTAGAACGGAGTATCATCAATGAACACCTGGAAAATGAATAGCTTTGTTAAAAGAGTAGATTTGCTGTGTCGAAACGAGTCTCTGAAACAGCAGACATGTACAGAAGGCATTTAGACACTGTAGGGGTAATCCTTTAAAAACACACACACACACACA
>NW_027186457.1:3563837-3577172 GCF_028583685.1 Petaurus breviceps papuanus | reverse complement strand
AAATATTCAGTAAAATGGGAAGCGTACCTGTTAGAAGGATGAATATTGGTGTAGCCTACCCCAAGATTTTCTCTCCTTTGTGCAGGGGATTAGGCTCTTAACCTGTTTCAACTACACCTTCTTTATATTCCTTAGCTAATCATTGTTCTGATCCCTCAGGAAATGAGAAACTTTTGAGTGAGGACGTAATGACCACATTTACTAAGGGAAAAGTAATAGAATTTTTGCTGACTGATATTTTTTTTATCACCATTAATGCTTCCTTATGATGGTAATGAAAACCTTGAAATAGTCACCTGATGAAATGTTTTATGGTGAAGAAGGAACCAGCTTTTTTTTTCTTCTTCTTTTTTTTTTTAATAGAAGCAGCATTTCTGGCCTGACGAGGGTTTTAGTGGCTTGGCAGAAGCAACCAAGGTGGTAAAAGAATCAATGAATGAAACACAAATCCTGAAGCCTGAGCTTTTGAGGGATTTCTAAAGGCCATATTTTCTTCTGATCAACTCTCATTTACCCAGAAACAAATAGCACCATCTATGTCTCAGCAGGGCTGCTAAGACTATCGATCATCTTTAGTACTGCTACTAATAATAAGAAAGTCATTTTCAAGATCTTCCATTTTAATTAGACATTGGGTAGTGATCACTATAGCTTTTCCCATTCTTTCTCCAAGGACTGATATATTGTATCCTTTGTGGAAGTGGAAGGGTGATATTATAGACTTTGATTAAAAATCATGGATCACTCTGTCTTAAGCAGGAGACATGTACATTATTTATTAGAGATAGGAGAAATCCTATTTTTTCAGAATAGTTAATTTAACCTGCCTGCAAATAGCAGATGATTGTATCTATAAAGTATTGAATTTAAAAAAGTGAGACATTTCCATTATAAACTTGTTGATCTCCAGGAGGTATCATGGGGTGGCAGGCAGAATGAATAGAATGCTGAACTTTGTGTTCACAGGATAGTAGACTCAGAACTAAAAAGGCTTTCAGAGCTTGTCTAGTCCAGTCTCTTCACTGACATCATCACCTGCTGTAACTCATACAAAATTTTAGAGATTGTAATTCCCAAAGAGAAAATGACTTTAACCCTAATCCAACCTATGGTAACACCTCTTGAATCCAACAAACATTTGTTGGATTCTTTCTATTTCTACTTATTCAACATGCACCTACTATGTGCTAGGCATGGGGAGCATAAAGATAAAAAAATGACAGTTTCTGTTCTTAAGGAGCTCATATTCTATTGGGGAGACGACATGTGCATTTGCATTAAAAATAAATACAAAATAAATAGGATGTAGTTTAATACTGAAGAGTTAGGAAGAGAAAGAATTAACTATTGGTGGATTAGGACTGGCTTCAAATTGGTGCTTGAGTGGCATCCTGAAGGAAATGAGGTGGAGGTGAGGGGTGAATGCACTCCAGGTGTGGAGAATGACCAATGTAAAGGCATGGAGATAATAAAGTGCCATATGGATGGAACTATTCAGCTGAGTTGTAGAATATGGAGAGGGTAGCAATGTATGATGAAGCGGAAAAGATGGCTTGGCAACAGGTTATGAAGGGCTTTTAAAAAAGCCAAATAGAGGAATTTATAGCTAATTCATTAGTAATAAGAAGACACTAGAGGCAAGGAATGGATAGATTCTAGTGGATAGACTCATCTTCTTGAGTTCAAATCTGACTTCAGATACTTTCTAACTGTATGACCCTGACCAAGTCACTTAACCATGCTTGCTTCAATTCCTTATCTGTAAAATGAGCTGGAGAAGGAAATGGTAAACCACTCCAGTATCTATGCCAAGAATTCTCCAAGTGGAGTCACAAAGAGTGAAAAATGATGAAAAAAGGTTGAAAAATGATTGAAAACTCAAGACACTAATATTTGTTGAGTAGGATAGTCATATAGTCATATCTGTGCTCAAGGAAAATCATTTTGACAGTTGTGAAAAAGATTATTGCAGAAAGAAGAGATAAACATATATATATATTTTATAATTAACAAGCATTTTTTCTCTTAACTTGTCCCCTTGACAAAAAAAAAAAAGAAAAATAGAGCCTTTATACTAAATAAGCATAGTGAAACAAATTTCCACATTGGCCATGTCCAAAAATATATGTCTCCTATATTTTAGATCCATTATGTCTCTGAATGGAAGTAGGTAGGTAGTATGTCTTTTCTTTAGTCCTCTGGATTTCTGCTTTATCATTTCAATGATCAGCATTCTAAAACTGTTTTTCTTTATATTGCTTTCACTGCATGAATTATTTTCCTGGTTCTGTTCATTTCATACTGAGTCAGTTCACAGAAGTCTTTCCAGTTTCCTCTGAAACTGCCCTTTTCATTATTTCTTATGGAATAATATTCCATTACATTCATATACCATAATTGTTTAGCCATTCCCCAGTAAATGGATAGATCCTTAGTTTCTACATTTATGCTATTGCAAAAATGGGTGCCATAAATATTTTTGCATTTATGAGACATTTTTCTCTTTTCTTCTTTTTTATGCCTAGGAGAAGTATTGTTGGGTATGCACATTTCAGTGACTTTTGGGGATAGTTCTAGTTACTTTCCAGAATGACTAGACCAAGTCATAGCTCCGCTAAGAATGCATTAATGTACCTGTTTTCCTGTTCCTGCAAGCTTTCCAAAGTTTGTCATTTTCCATTTTTTTTTTTGGGGGGGGAGAGCGGTGTCAACTTTACCAAAGCAAGAAATATAGAATCCCTTTATCATATAAGCATATATCAAAATATATGGCCTCATAAATCATGTATAGAAATTAATTTCTTGGGGTTGGCTAGGTGGTGCAGTGAATATAGCACTGGCCCTGGAGTCAGGAGTACCTGAGTTCAAATCTGGCTTCAGACACTTAACACTTACTAGCCGTGTGACCTCGGGCAAGTCATTTAACCCCAGCTGCCCTCCAAAAAGCAAAAACAAACAAACAAACAAAATGAAATTAATTTCTTATTTTGAACCTTAGCTCATCATTTCCCTGTCATGGGTTAAACAACCTTCTTTTATTATCAGTCTTTTGGAATCCTGGCCAATAATTTAGCTGATCAGAGTTCCTAAATCGTTCAAATAGTTTGCTTTACTAAATACTGATGTTATACTATAAATTGTTCACATGGTTTTGCTTACTTCACTTTGTTTCAGTTCTATGAGTCTTTCCATATCTCTGGAGCCATCTTTTTCTTACTTTTTTATAGCACAATAGTATTCCATTTTATTTTTATGATTTGTTTAGCCATTCTCCAATTTGATGAGCATCTTATTATTTTCCAGTTTTTTTTTGCCATGATGAAAAGGGGTATTATAAATATCTTTGTATATTTAGAACCTTTTCTTAGTTCCTTAATCTCTTTAGGTTATAGGCCCAACAGTGGTACATCTGGTTCATAAGATATGCACTGCTTAGTGCAATTCACACATTTTGTGATACCAAATTGCTTTCCAGAATGGTTGAATCCATTCACAGTTCCATTGATCTTTTGGGAAATGCCCCATCTTCTTTTTCATTTAATCTCTTCCTTATATATGTCAGATATGAGAGTTTTATCCGAGAAACAATACAATTTTTTCTTCTGTTATCTATTTCACTTACAATTTGTAATGCATTGGTATATATCAAAAATATCCATTTTATTTTCTGGAATCCTCTCTGTTGCTTAGCAATGTACCCTTCAAAGTGGGGAGACACTAAGAGCCAGGAGTCAATTTAGGAGACCATTTTAATAATCCAGGAGAGAGGTGACAGGTGTCTGGTCTAATCAGGGTGGTGACTATTTGAAAAAAGAATATTAGATGGGAGAGATATTATAGGGGTGGGAACAGCAAGATTTGGCAAATAATTAAAAATGCTGACAGATGAGGGAGAGTGAGGCATTGAGGATAAAACTGAGGTAGAGAGTTAGGCTTAAACATGTGAACTGGAGTTCAAGGAAGGGAGAAACTTGGGCTGGATATATAACTCCATTTAGGAGTTATCTGCATAGAGATGATGATTAAATCACGGGAGCTGATGAGGTTACCAAGAGATATATTATAGAGAAATAGTTAGGGGGCTCAGTGAATAGAATGGGAATGAGGAGGACCTGAATTCAAATGCTTCCTGAGAAACCGACTAGCAGAGTGACCCTGAGTCAGTGACGTAATCACAGTCTGTCTCAGTTTCCTCATCAGGGAAAGAGGCATACTAATAGCACCTAACTCAGAGCATTGTTTTTGAGGATGAAATGACATAATATATTAAGATTTACTGTGCAAACTTTAAAGAATTATGTAAATGTTATTATTATTATAAAAGGCTCAGGACAGAGGCTGGGAGATTATCGTTTTTCGTCGTTCATTCTCTAAGAAGACCAGTGATAGGAGGGTGATGTCTTGACTTGCAAGTGAATTGGATTTAAGTGAGGCAGAGCTGTGCAAAGTAAACAGCCTTGCTCTCTCCTCCAGAGTCACCAGGGTCCAGTGGCAGGACACAGGTCAAGATTATTAATGATGGTCCCTAGCTTGGGGATTACCTACAATCATATCACTCAGATAGGTGCCAAGAATAGATGAAAACAAAATTCCTAAATAATTTTGAAAGAAAAAAGTCCTTAAGAAGCTTATGACTTATAAGTAAAGAATTGAATGAATCTGAAACCTTATGTCCTTTAGGATTTCTTAGCTCAGGTCTTTACTTCCAACATGGTTAACTGGACCACTTATATGGATAATTCAGATAGACAACCCATGTGATTTATTCAGGTTTTGTTCGCCTCACCTCTGGGTTATTCATTCAGGAAAGCTCTTAGATTAACCTGTCAGCTTTAATTACCAGAATACCAGAATTCTGCATAGAAATATATACAAGTTTGGATAGCTCAGTAAACCTATTTCTTAGCTGTACAAAGAAATGTATTGTGATTGAATGCAAGAATCTCACACATTCTCCAGAGAACAGCATAGAAATTCACCAATACAGTGGAGATAGTAGCTTGAATAGCTTCAAGACTACTGCTTCTCATGGTCTGACACGTTCTAGTTGAAAAAAAAGAAGCAGGCTTTAATAGACAGGATACAGTGAGTCCAGGTCTTATGTTGTCAATGGAAAAGAGAATTTGTTTTTTTAAATTATTTAAGGAAGATAAAGCAGTTTGGAGTTTAAAGACTGCTCTTTAAATATCAGATGGAATTCAATCTTCCTTTTATGCTTGTTTTAATTTTTAACTTTTATTGATAGGTTTTGCTTTCATTCATTCACCTTCATTTTCATTTATATCTCTCCTCAGAAAGCCTTCCCTAGTACTAATAAAAAAGGAAACGCAAAAGCAGCTTTGTACACTTAACTAACCTAACTTAACCAAGGGTGATAGTATGTATACTTATCCATGTCCATAACCACCATCTCTGCAAAATACAGAGGGATGTCCGTTTTTTCATCTTGTGTCCCAGGCCAAGTTTGGTCATTGTTCAGTTTTGCTACTATTTTTCTTGTTCTTTTTTCCTTATCCATTTTTATAGTATTTACATTTTATGTATTGTTTTCTCAGTTCTGCTTATTCTACTCTATGTCAGTTCATATAAGATTTCCAGGATTTTCTGAATTCTTTATATTGTTTATTTTTTTTTCCTTTTCTACTCTGGAAATAAATTGAATGTTGCACTCACAAAATTATATTCATAAAATGTACTATAATTGTTGAAGGGACCACAATAGTTTCACTTGCCCTGTTCCCAACATTGTGGTCATCCTTGACTCTTTTCTCATATTCCACATATTTAGTCAGTTGCCAAATTTTGTCGTTTCTTTCTCCACAATATTTCTTTTTTTTTTTTTAAGCAATTGGGATTAAGTAACTTGCTCAAGCTTACACAGCCAGTTATTTCTGGGTGGGTGCTAAGTATCTGAGCCTAGATTCAATCCCAGGTCATCCCAACTCTGGGGCTGGTGCTCTTACTTGCTGTGAGCCACCTGGCTGCCCCAACTCCAGAATATTTCTTGCATGTTTCCTTCTTCCATTCGTATAACCACTCTTCTAGTTCAGGACCTCATCACTTCTCTCTTTGACTATTGGAAAAGTCTCCTAATTAGTTTCTCTATTTCAAATCTCTCCTTATTCCAGTCCACTTTCCACTCAGCTACCAAAGTGATTTTCCTAAAATATATGTCTGACCACATCACCAGCCCAGCTTAATAAACTCTAGGCTCCCTGCTTCCTCCAGGATTGAACATAGAGTCTTTTTCCATTGAAGCTTTTCACAAACTGTCATTTTTCTGCCTTTGTAATATACTTACATGACCAGCACACTGATGTCATTTTGGTCCTCTTCAAGAACAAAGGACAAGATCCAAACATCCAACACGATGTTTATATACTCTACAATCCATTCATGCGGGTCTTCTTGCTCTTCCTCCTATAGGACACTCTTGCTGTGTTTTCGGATTGACTGTTCCTATGCCTAGAACGCTCTTGCTTCCTACTTCCATATCTTGGAATTCCTGGCTTCTGTTAAGACTTATCTCAAATACCTCCTTCTCCACAAGACCTTTCCTGGTTCCCCCAGCTGTTAGTGCCATGCTTCTAAGATTACCTTCCATCTGTTCTTTGCTTATATATTTTACCTGCCCCCATTAGAATATAAGCTCCTTGAAGGCAGGAATGGGTTTTGTTTTTTATTTTGTTTCATGTCCTCAGAATTTCACACAGTTCCTGGAACACAGTAAATGTTTAATAAATACTTGTTGGTTGATTGTTTAAAGTAAAACTTTCTTATTAATTTGTTTACTTTTTTCAAAAAAACATGAAAAATCCCACTGACTCTGCAACATTTTTGTATGTCACATCTCCTTACTGGGTTGTAATCCATGTCCTCCCTAACTTTTGTATTACCCAGAATGCATCCTGCATACATTAAGCACTTAATAAGTGTTGTTCAATTGAATTGTCAGATTGAATTGATATGCTTTCTTTTGATGGCATAATATCAGTAACTCAAATAATTTTGTTATTAAACCTATATAAAAACCTGCATGTTTTATTTAGCAAATGGCATCAATGAGTTTTAATCTCAGCAATGGGTCTTTAAATTCAAATAGGAAAAAAAATTACATTAATAGTTCCTGAATTTTGATTAATAAACATCTATACAATGGGCTTATTTTATATAGCAGTTTAAAAGGGAATTTAAAAAGATATGAATCACAAATATTTCTTGATTTGATATAATAATAGAAAAAAGCCCAAGGTTTTACAATCAAAATGCCAATACTGTTATGTCAAACCAGTTTTTAAAGCAGATAGAAAACTGAGGAAGATGGTAGAGTCCATTTTTTGATTCTCCCTCTTCCTTCTGCTAGGAACATGATTCTTATCAAGGCCTCAACCATCTATTTGGGTAAAAATAAAACACCAGAGATTAATTTACCTGACAATTTAATCTGGAAATTGAATACATCTTTCTGAATATATCAGAGTGCTACATAATTCAGTATGCTTTGGAATACTAATAACTGCTAAGCCAATCTCTCTTTAAATCTCTTTCTTAATGGAGAAAAAAAAGATTTAAAGTGAGTGGTATTTAAACAAATTAGAGATTCCGCATATAAGTTGCATGTTGGTAAATCATTTTCAGCAATGAGTCAGGATTTTACCATTATATTTTTGAGTTTGAAGCTCTGAATTTTATGTTATTTGAAGAATATATATTTCTGATAATGAAATAATTCAATTCAACCAACATTTAGTGAGTGCTAAGTATGTGTTAGACACTATGTTTGACCCTGGGGAGGGAAAGACAAACAAGAATGATGCCCACCATCAAGGAGCTTACATTTTGCCCTTATTTCTTTATTTTAAACAACCCAACAGTTTCGGAAGTAATAATAATTCATTTTTGTCTTTGTATCTTTAGTGCCTATCCAGCACTTGTGCTCTAGGCCTATTCAGCCTACCCCATACCTGACATATTAATTGCTAAAGACAAGTCTGTTGATTGATGGGTAAAAGAGGACAGAGTCATGCTATCAAAATGGAAAGGGTTAGATCAACAAGCTAATGTCTCTTAAAATTTACATTCATTTTTGGCCAATTGAAAGCTTTTGAGAATAGATGAAATGAGTATATACACGCTATGCTATTGTACCCCACCCTGAGCCCCTGGAGAGAATTGGATACGCCTCAAATTTCAAAAGAAGAATTACTACAGGATTTCGTGGCTTGAAGTCTGAATAAATACTTAGAATCTTCCCACGCTTAATATTTAATGATGCTTCTATTTTAAAAATAAAGGTAATTATTAAGGAGTGGAAAAAAATTTTTTTCCCCAATGCTCAATCTTATTCATCATTAGGTGGAATTATGGGGAAAAATACTCAGGGGAGTCATTCATTACCTTCGACTCATAGTATTCAGGCTGAAGAAGGTGGGCATATTTTGGAGGAAGAGGGCTTATAAAAGCAAGACCAATTTCTATATAATTTACCTTAAAGCACCTGAAGAAATGTTTGCATTTCAATCAATCAACAAACATTTTTTAAGCATCTGCTATGCTCCCAGTACTACATTAAGTGTAGAGGACCCAAAAAAGAAATAAGAGAAAGTCCCTGCCCTCAAGGAGTTTACAATCTAATCTCAATGAACTGTCACTTCCCTAGCTAAAAGGAATAATAACATGATAACAATATGGATGCCTTGAATTTACCTTTTCCCTCTAGAGACCTGAGTGTTCATGCAATCTTGTGAGATAGGCTGAGTAGGTTCTAGAAATGGGAAGGTGAAACACAGAGGTGATTCCTGTAAGGTTAGCTGGTCCTTTGACTGACCAATTGGCCACAGAGCCCCGCATGAAAAGAACAAAAAGATCCTCATTTGATCCTTTTATCCTTGCTACTGTCCTTTATCTCTTCTGCTTTTTGTAATTAACCTCCTCAAGAAGGCCATCTACAATAGATGCCTCCACTCTGTCTCCTCTCACTCTCTTCTTGACCCCTTACAATCCAACTTCTGACTTTAACATAAACCAAAAATGCTATCTCCAAATTTACCAATGATCTCTTAGCTGACAAATCTTTTCTTAATCCTGACTCTCTTTGACCTTTCTTTGGTTTTTGACACTGTTGACCACCTTCTCTCTCTAGGTTTCTGGGACACCACTAGCTCCTGGTTCTCTTTCTATCTATCTGATCACTTCTCACTCTTCTTTCATGGATCCTCATTAGATCACACTCTAACCTAGGTGTCCCACAGGGTTCTGCTCTGGGCCCTCTTGTCTCTCCCCTTTGTATTACTTTTATTATTACTTTACTTTGTAATCTCATCAACTACCATCAGTTTAATTACTATCTCTATGCTGAAAATTTTCAAATCTACCCATCATATATCTGCTGAACTCCAATCTCGAATTTCCAGTTACTTTTCAGGCATTCTGTACTAGATGTTTACTAGATATATGAAACTCAACATGTCCAAAACAGAATGCAACAGAACTTAAGTCTCAGCTAAAACCTCATCTTTTACAGGAAGCCTACCCTAACCCCCTTAATTCTAGTGCCTTCCTTTGGTTAATTATTTCCTATTTATCCCACGCATAGCTTTTTTGTATATATTTGTTTGCATGTTGTCTCTCCCATTAGATTGTAAGCTCCCTGAGGGCAGGAACTGTCTTTTGCCTCTTTTTGTATTTCCTGCCCTTAGTACAGCACCTGGTACACAGTAGGCACTTAATACATTTTAACTGATTGATTGATGTGTATTAGAGAGAGAAGGCAGAATGTCTACTTTTCTTCCTCTTACCATTTGAGGTGCTTTTCACCACCTGGTTTAAGTGCCTTTGTGAAGGTGTATGTTCAATATTTTAATCCTTCCAAATCTCTGTTAGGAATAACTTGTTTCTAAGGCTTCCCCTGCCCTGTTTTAAAGGCTAGAAAGTAAAGAAGAATGAATGAAAACAAAGATTTATTTGAATTCACATAAGCTTACATTAGCCCAGTTATTCTCAGTGTGTTTTTTGTTCTCATAAATCTCTGACAAGGAATGTTAAATCTTTCATAGTGATTACTTGCAGGAAAGTCAAGCAAATGCTTTGGATGTCAGAGATGATGCCTTGTTGGGATCAAGGTGGGGTTGCCCAAGTGGGACATAGGCAAGTCCTGTAAAAAAGAAATGATAGGAAACAGCTTTATCTAGGATAATGTAGGACTGGAGCATGAACAGCCCCCCATTAGCTTGTTGATTGATGAAATAGCTCTAATGGGGAAGGGTTCTGAACTCATGTCTTTGGGATCTAGATCTAGGAAGGGGTCCAGATCCTAAGGACATGGGTCCAGATCCCATCCCCATCAGCTCCATGTGAAGGATGCTAAAGAGTGGTTTCTGGGAGATTTGTGATAACAAGAAGAGAAATGTCTTGGAGAGACCACAGAACATGCATGGATATTCTGTAATGGGTTCTGGTTGTCTAAGTATGTGGTTCAGAGGAGCATGTTTCAATTGACTGCTTAGCTGGAATGGTTGTCATTTTCAAAAAGGCCTAGATCAGTTCTGAATGATTCTTTTTGGAGCATCTGGGTCAGAGAGAGCTTGGTGACTCCTCACCCTGCATCTTTGAGAGAATGTAAGGGGATAAGGGCCTTCTTCTACTCTGAGGTTATACGATCCCAGAGGAAAGGATGTGATCCTTGGTGTGGTCCTTGGGGTTTTTATTCTTTCCTTTTTAGCTGAATAAGTCTTTGACCCTGGACTCCCAGATTCAGAAACTTTGATCTATAGTAAAATTGTACTTAGGGCCAACCCTGACCAAAACCAGATATCAGTTTCTCTGGTTTCAGGTTTGGGCCACATTGGTTTGGTGAATAACCTGCCCAACTGAGATTGGGGCATGGTGCTGCTGGTCCTGCTTATCAACCAGGGTCCACAAGCTGAGCTTACTAGCTTTCCAGGCCTCTTTCTCTCCTCACTCCATTTTATCCCTGAGTTGGGGTCTCATCCAGCATCCCAGTGCTTCTGACATCAACTCAACTGTTGAAATTCAATGTACTGGCTCAGAGCATATCTATGGTACAGGGACTGCTAAAGGGGAGCCCCAGGGAGTGAGACAGCTTTTGGACAAAGAGCTGGGTAGCCAGGCTACTCCACTGGAGCCCACTACTTTCTCACTGAATAGTCAATGCTTCCTTATTCCTATCATTTCTCTTTTTCAATGAATCATTTCTTTCTTCACTCCCTGTAGCATTCACAAAGTACAGATAATTCATAGTGATATAGACTTAGGACTAGAAGGCCACTGAGTCCAAGGCCCACTTTTTTCCAGATGAAGAAGCTGAGAGAGCTTAGGTGACTTATCCAGGGCCACACAGATATTAAGTGTCTGAGGCAGAATTCAAAATCAAGTCTTCCTAATTCTCCACTCAATGCTTTATCTACTGTGCTTCCTAGCTGGGGGGCTTGCCTCTGGCCAAAACACAAGTGAACCTCAAATTTCTATTTTTTTTTTTATTATTATGAGCAGTAAGCATCTGAGTCAGGACTGAAGTTGGGAAGGTAGAGAAAGTAAAAGGAGTGCAAGGAAAGGAAGGCTTCTGGATGAATTTGCAGTTAATTGAACACTCATGTGGATCCAATCAACCATGAGTGATCTTTGGCTGTCTCTGGAAGGAAGACAAATGGCAAGATAAAGCAATTAAGGAAAGTAAACACAGAGGTGAGACTGAGATACTAATTTCTAAGCTGATAGTCTGGTCCCAGTGTATAATTCCATTAGCATTGTGCAACTCTATCACATGATTTAGCAGTGTTCATCAATCATTTAAGTTTAGGACTTGATGCAAACCAAGGAAATGCATCATACCAACCACAAAGTTCTTCACCTGTTACACGAACAAAACCTAAGAGGCAAAAATGGATGGAGAAACAGAATGGCCAGTTTTGAATGTCAAATAAAAATTTGAGGCTAAACATCCATAATGAAAAAACACAAATGCACAAACATATTGTTAAACATCTATAGATATTCTATAGACTCCTTGAGGGAAGATTGTGTATCTTACATGTCTTTGGGGTATTTAAATCCTTTCATCCCCATTTACCTTCCCAGTCATATTGTCCATTACTGCTTTTTTCATCCAGCCAAAACAGCCTGTTTGCTCTCCATCATATGTGACACTCCGTGTCTATAAGTCCATCCATCCTTACCTTTGTTGTTTATAACCCCTGGTGTCCTTCAAAGTTCAGCTCAATAAGAGACCTGTCTTGGTAGCCATAGTTGCTGCTTCAGTTACTTTGCATTGTACATATTTTGCCTCTGTTTATATGTGCATGTCTTCCTCTCTCCTTCCATAGAATGGAAGCATCTTGAGAAAAGAGATTATTTCATTTGTCTTTGTATCCCTTGTGCTTAGTTAGCATAGGGCTTTGTACATATAATTGCTTATTTAATTTTTGGATTGATTGATTTTTTTGTATACCTCAGTGCGCCTAGCATAGATTTTTGATATATAGATATTTAACAAGTATTTGTTGCTTTGCTACTGAGATGGATATATAATTTCACTGATGTGGCATCCCCCCTCTATCCATCTAGACTGCAACCCAATCATCCCTTCTCATTCTGTGCAATTCTCATTCATGCCCTTCTTATAAATGTTTCATAAAGAATTTGCCCAAAGTACTGGAAGCCACCCCAAACTGTGCTTACTGGATTTTTTATAAGTTTAAATATAACTCAGGGTTGCACAGAGAATCTGTGTGTGACTCAGAACTTGGACTCTTTAACTTTAACTTCTTTTTAGAATCAAACCCTTTATTGGCCACTATCTTTCAAAAGAAAGGGACTCCACTCAAGTATCTATTCTGCTCTAGCACGGAAAGTAACTCTTGTTTTCTAGACTTTCCCAGACAGAGTGGGATGGTGACCCTTCCCCATTCCAGCAGGAACAGCAAAAGCTGATGAGTACTCAGCAGCTAAAACATCTTCCCTAGGCCAGCCTGGATCTCGGAGCCCTGGCTGCCTCCTCTGCTTTCTTTTTGCCTGCTTCTAGGTGACCAATCATAGATCTGGAGATAGATGCATTGGAGGTAATCTTGTGAGTACGAAGGGTCTGGAAGTCCTAGGTCCTTACTTGGTTGCGGTAGCACATCAGAAAGAGACCCCTGCAACTGGCCAGTATTCTTGGAGAAGATTGCTACCAGCTAGACTCAGAGGATAAGCCCATTTCCTAGCCTAGATTTGCCAGAAATTATCTACATATTTGGCTAAAGCTGAGGTGAAATATGACGGTGCCTATTCATACTCTCCCAAGCTGCATTTATTATCAATTAATGTATGACCCGCTCA
>NW_027186457.1:3561695-3563827 GCF_028583685.1 Petaurus breviceps papuanus | reverse complement strand
GTACAGTGTTATATATTGAGTATGTTTCTACTGCCATTTGGAAAGACCTTAGAACTGAGTCAAAAGCCAAGCTTTAGAGAAATTAACATCAGAGTCTGAGGGTGAAGTGGAACAAGGCAGAAAGTTTTAGGAAAAGGAGCCTAAACCATTTCATCAGAGGCCAAGAATCCCCAGGACTGGACCTCATCCCATACCAGGTATATAGGTTCAGAGGGAATGGGCTCTTTCATGGAAATAGAGAAATTGCCCTGAAATTCCAAGTCCACTATCAGTTCTAATGTTCATCATGCTCCCTGATTTCAGGTTGGTTCTCATTTCAGCAAGGCACCCCTCTTCTTCCTCGGTAATTCATTCCCTATTCTACTCACCCAAGTGGCTGGTCCAAACTTTCTCTGAAACTTTCAATGCCACCTACTTGCCACCTTCAGCCCTTCCCACTAAGGACATTCACTCTTACTTCATGAAAAAAAAATTGAGGCCCAACAGACCCTTTCCTTTTCTTCTTATCTCACATACCTCTGACAATTTTCCTCCCTACTCTTCTTTCACTTTAGTCTCTGATGAAGAGGTGTCCTTTCCTTATGCCACCACTAAGGTATTTGCATGTATCTTTGATCCATAGGTGTGCTAGAGCTATTTGTTAAATTTTCAGTATAAACCTTGAAAATCAGCAAACTTTGGGGCGGCCAGGTGGCTCAGCGAGTAAGAGCACCGGCTCCAGTGTTGGGATGACTTGGGGATCAAATCTGGGCTCAGATACTTAGCACCACACCCAGAAATAACTGGCTGTGTTACCTTGAGCAAGTTACTTAACCCCAATTGCTTTAAAAAAAAAAGAAAATCAGCAAACTATAAATCAGGGACTGATTTATTGTTTTGTCAAATGCATAGACTAAAGAAGATTATGAGAAAATGTTAATACTGAAAATTAAATTACAAATATGTGGCAAGTACATTTTCCCCTTCGAAGTCAGTTGTTAAACATTTACTATCATGCTCCCTCCCTCCCCCCATTGCCTCATTATTAGGAGACCTTTTCCTCTATCTCATATTCTCTTCCCCTAGTAACTTTCCTCTGAAGTTACTGTTTATCTACATCCTACATATCTTGTAAGTACATAGATGTTTGCATGTTGTCTCTCCCATTTGGATGTAAACTCCTTGAAGTTAGGGCCCTTGTTCTTGCTTTTTTGTTTTTGTTATTAGTACAATGCTTAGAACATTTAATAAATGCTTGTTGACCAATTGTCTTTCTCATCTTCCCTTTTTATCTCCTGATTCCTTTCCCACTGCCTACAGACAAGACCATATTTCTCCCATCCTTTAAAAAAAAAATTAAACAAAACAAAACAAAAACCCTGTCACTAGATATTACCATGCAGGCTATTTATCATCCCATAGCTCTCCTCTGCTTCTTAGCTAAACTCTTTGAAAACACCATGGGTACTTCTACTTTCTTTTCCTTCACATTCTTCTAAACCCTGAAGCAAATCTGGATTCCAATCTCATTATTAAAGCTAAAGTGCTCACTCCTAAATTACTAATTATGGTGGGCTTTCACCCAGCCCTGGAGAAATGCTCTCTGAGACCCCATTGCTGTTTATAGCAAAGCCCGGAGGGAGTTGGGTTTAGTAAGAATTTTAGTAGGTGAGAAAACAAGATTGTGAAATAGAGGGGCTTGGGGGTGGTAAAGAATTAGGGGGAAAAAAGCAAGGTTGTAAAATGTGAAGTATACATGCCTCAAGTCATCTAGACCCTTTTTAAACAATTGCTGAATGACAGGTCCAAAGACTGAGCTTAAAAGCAATAGCTTTGACATCTGACCTGGAAAAATGTTCCCCTCAGTCTGGATATGGTGCTAGCCACCAGGTACAAGTTACTTTGGATAGAACAGTTCATTGATGGATTGTAATCACTATTTGATTTTGCATATAGCGTTGAATGGCTGTATCCTTACCAGCTGTCTGTCTGTCTGTCTGTCTATCTATCTATCTATCTATCTATCTATCTATCTATCTATCTATCTGTCTGTCCGTCTATCTATCCATCCATCTGTCCATCCATCTACCATCCATCCATCCATCCATCTATCTATCTATCTATCTATCTATCTATCTATCTATCTATCTATC